>NW_027327524.1:300000-471487 GCF_047675955.1 Chlorocebus sabaeus
CAAAGGGATATTTGGAAGCCCATAGAGGGTTAAGGTGAAAAAGGAAATATCTTCCGTTCAAAACTGTAAAGAAGCTTTCTGAGAAACTGCTCTGTGTTCTGTTAATTCATCTCACAGAGTTACATCTTTCCCTTCAAGAAGCCTTTCACTAAGGCTGTTCTTGTGGAATTGGCAAAGGGATATTTGGAAGCCCATAGAGGGCTATGGTGAAAAAGGAAATATCTTCCGTTCAAAACTGGAAAGAAGCTTTCTGAGAAACTGCTCTGTGTTCTGTTAATTCATCTCACAGAGTTACATCTTTCCCTTCAAGAAGCCTTTCGCTAAGTCTGTTCTTGTGCAATTGGCAAAGGGATATTTGGAAGCCCATAGAGGGCTATTTTGAAAAAGGAAATATCTTCCGTTCAAAACTGGAAAGAAGCTTTCTGAGAAACTGCTCTGTGTTCTGTTAATTCATCTCACAGAGTTACATCTTTCCCTTCAAGAAGCCTTTCGCTAAGGCTGTTCTTGTGGAATTGGCAAAGGGATATTTGGAAGCCCATAGAGGGCTATGGTGAAAAAGGAAATACCTTCCGTTCAAAACTGGAAAGAAGCTTTCTGAGAAACTGCTCTGTGTTCTGTTAATTCATCTCACAGAGTTACATCTTTCCCTTCTAGAAGCCTTTCGCTAAGGCTGTTCTTGTGGAATTGGCAAAGGGATATTTGGAAGCCCATAGAGGGCTATGGTGAAAATGGTAATATCTTCCGTTCAAAACTGGAAGGAAGCTTTCTGAGAAACTGCTCTGTGTTCTGTTAATTCATCTCACAGAGTTACATCTTTCCCTTCAAGAAGCCTTTCGCTAAGGCTGTTCTTGTGGAATTGGCAAAGGGATATTTGGAAGCCCATAGAGGGCTATGGTGAAAAAGGAAATATCTTCCGTTCAAAACTGGAAAGAAGCTTTCTGAGAAACTGCTCTGTGTTCTGTTAATTCATCTCACAGAGTTACATCTTTCCCTTCAAGAAGCCTTTCGCTAAGGCTGTTCTTGTGGAATTGGCAAAGGGATATTTGGAAGCCCATAGAGGGCTATGGTGAAAAAGGAAATATCTTCCGTTCAAAACTGGAAAGAAGCTTTCTGAGAAACTGCTCTGTGTTCTGTTAATTCATCTCACAGAGTTACATCTTTCCCTTCAAGTAGCCTTTCGCTAAGGCTGTTCTTGTGGAATTGGCAAAGGGATATTTGGAAGCCCATAGAGGGCTATGGTGAAAAAGGAAATATCTTCCGTTCAAAAATGGAAAGAAGCTTTCTGAGAAACTGCTCTGTGTTCTGTTAATTCATCTCACAGAGTTACATCTTTCCCTTCAAGAAGCCTTTCGCTAAGGCTGTTCTTGTGGAATTGGCAAAGGGATATTTGGAAGCCCATAGAGGGCTATGGTGAAAAAGGAAATATCTTCCGTTCAAAACTGGAAAGAAGCTTTCTGAGAAACTGCTCTGTGTTCTGTTAATTCATCTCACAGAGTTACATCTTTCCCTTCAAGAAGCCTTTCGCTAAGGCTGTTCTTGTGGAATTGGCAAAGGGATATTTGGAAGCCCATAGAGGGCTATGGTGAAAAAGGAAATATCTTCCGTTCAAAACTGGAAAGAAGCTTTCTGAGAAACTGCTCTGTGTTCTGTTAATTCATCTCACAGAGTTACATCTTTCCCTTCAAGTAGCCTTTCGCTAAGGCTGTTCTTGTGGAATTGGCAAAGGGATATTTGGAAGCCCATAGAGGGCTATGGTGAAAAAGGAAATATCTTCCGTTCAAAAATGGAAAGAAGCTTTCTGAGAAACTGCTCTGTGTTCTGTTAATTCATCTCACAGAGTTACATCTTTCCCTTCAAGAAGCCTTTCGCTAAGGCTGTTCTTGTGGAATTGGCAAAGGGATATTTGGAAGACCACAGAGGGCAATGGTGAAAAAGGAAATATCTTCCGTTCAAAACTGGAAAGAAGCTTTCTGAGAAACTGCTCTGTGTTCTGTTAGTTCATCTCACAGAGTTACATCTTTCCCTTCAAGAAGCCTTTCGCTAAGGCTGTTCTTGTGGAATTGGCAAAGGGATATTTGGAAGCCCATAGAGGGCTATGGTGAAAAAGGAAATATCTTCCGTTCAAAACTGAAAAGAAGCTTTCTGAGAAACTGTTCTGTGTTCTGTTAATTCATCTCACAGAGTTACATGTTTCCCTTCAAGAAGCCTTTCGCTAAGGCTGTTCTTGTGGAATTGGCAAAGGGATATTTGGAAGCCCATAGAGGGCTATGGTGAAAAAGGAAATATCTTCCGTTCAAAACTGGAAAGAAGCTTTCTGAGAAACTGCTCTGTGTTCTGTTAATTCATCTCACAGAGTTACATCTTTCCCTTCAAGAAGCCTTTCGCTAAGGCTGTTCTTGTGGAATTGGCAAAGGGATATTTGGAAGCCCATAGAGGGCTATGGTGAAAAAGGAAATATCTTCCGTTCAAAACTGGAAAGAAGCTTTCTGAGAAACTGCTCTGTGTTCTGTTAATTCATCTCACAGAGTTACATCTTTCCCTTCAAGTGGCCTTTCACTAAGGCTGTTCTTGTGGAAGTGGCAAAGGGATATTTGGAAGCCCATAGAGGGCTATGGTGAAAAAGGAAATATCTTCCGTTCAAAAATGGAAAGAAGGTTTCTGAGAAACTGCTCTGTGTTCTGTTAATTCATCTCACAGAGTTACATCTTTCCCTTGAAGAAGCCTTTCGCTAAGGCTGTTCTTGTGGAATTGGCAAAGGGATATTTGGAAGCCCATAGAGGGCTATGGTGAAAAAGGAAATATCTTCCGTTCAAAACTGGAAAGAAGCTTTCTGAGAAACTGCTCTGTGTTCTGTTAATTCATGTCACAGAGTTACATCTTTCCCTTCAAGAAGCCTTTCGCTAAGGCTGTTCTTGTGGAATTGGCAAAGGGATATTTGGAAGCCCGTAGAGGTCAATGGTGAAAAAGGAAATATCTTCCGTTCAAAACTGGAAAGAAGCTTTCTGAGAAACTGCTCTGTGTTCTGTTAATTCATCTCACAGAGTTACATCTTTCCCTTCAAGAAGCCTTTCGCTAAGGCTGTACTTGTGGAATTGGCAAAGGGATATTTGGAAGCCCACAGAGGGCTATGGTGAAAAAGGAAATATCTTCCGTTCAAAACTGGAAAGAAGCTTTCTGAGAAACTGCTCTGTGTTCTTTTAATTCATCTCACAGAGTTACATCTTTCCCTCCAAGAAGCCTTTCGCTAAGACTGTTCTTGTGGAATTGGCAAAGGGATATTTGGAAGCCCATAGAGGGCTACGGTGAAAAAGGAAATATCTTCCGTTCAAAACTGGAAAGAAGCTTTCTGAGAAACTGCCCTGTGTTCTGTTAATTCATCTCACAGAGTTACATCTTTCCCTTCAAGAAGCCTTTCGCTAAGGCTGTTCTGGTGGAATTGGCAAAGGGATATTTGGAAGCCCATAGAGGGCTATGGTGAAAAAGGAAATATCTTCCGTTCAAAACTGGAAAGAAGCTTTCTGAGAAACTGCTCTGTGTTCTGTTAATTCATCTCACAGAGTTACATCTTTCCCTTGAAGAAAACTTTCGCTAAGGCTGTTCTTGTGGAATTGGCAAAGGGATATTTGGAAGCCCATAGACGGCTATGGTGAAAAAGGAAATATCTTCCCTTCAAAACTGGAAAGACGCTTTCTGAGAAACTGCTTTGTGTTCTGTTAATTCATCTCACAGAGTTACATCTTTCCCTTCAAGAAGCCTTTCGCTAAGGCTGTTCTTGTGGAATTGGCAAAGGGATATTTGGAAGCCCATAGACGACTATGGTGAAAAAGGAAATATCTTCCCTTCAAAACTGGAAAGAAGCTTTCTGAGAAACTGCTCTGTGTTCTGTTAATTCATCTCACAGAGTTACATCTTTCCCTTCAAGAAGCCTTTCGCTAAGGCTGTTCTTGTGGAATTGGCAAAGGGATATTTGGAAGCCCATAGAGGGCTATGGTGAAAAAGGAAATATCTTCCGTTCAAAACTGGAAAGAAGCTTTCTGAGAAACTGCTCTGTGTTCTGTTAATTCATCTCACAGAGTTACATCTTTCCCTTCAAGAAGCCTTTCGCTAAGGCTGTTCTTGTGGAATTGGCAAAGGGATATTTGGAAGCCCCTAGAGGGCTATGGTGAAAAAGGAAATATCTTCCGTTCAAAACTGGAAAGAAGCTTTCTGAGAAACTGCTCTGTGTTCTGTTAATTCATCTCACAGAGTTACATCTTTCCGTTCAAGAAGCCTTTCGCTAAGGCTGTTCTTGTGGAATTGGAAAAGGGATATTTGGAAGCCCATAGAGGGTTAAGGTGAAAAAGGAAATATCTTCCGTTCAAAACTGGAAAGAAGCTTTCTGAGAAACTGCTCTGTGTTCTGTTAATTCATCTCACAGAGTTACATCTTTCCCTTCAAGAAGCCTTTCACTAAGGCTGTTCTTGTGGAATTGGCAAAGGGATATTTGGAAGCCCATAGAGGGCTATGGTGAAAAAGGAAATATCTTCCGTTCAAAACTGGAAAGAAGCTTTCTGAGAAACTGCTCTGTGTTCTGTTAATTCATCTCACAGAGTTACATCTTTCCCTTCAAGAAGCCTTTCGCTAAGTCTGTTCTTGTGCAATTGGCAAAGGGATATTTGGAAGCCCATAGAGGGCTATTTTGTAAAAGGAAATATCTTCCGTTCAAAACTGGAAAGAAGCTTTCTGAGAAACTGCTCTGTGTTCTGTTAATTCATCTCACAGAGTTACATCTTTCCCTTGAAGAAGCCTTTCGCTAAGGCTGTTCTTGTGGAATTGGCAAAGGGATATTTGGAAGCCCATAGAGGGCTAGGGTGAAAAAGGAAATACCTTCCGTTCAAAACTGGAAAGAAGCTTTCTGAGAAACTGCTCTGTGTTCTGTTAATTCATCTCACAGAGTTACATCTTTCCCTTCTAGAAGCCTTTCGCTAAGGCTGTTCTTGTGGAATTGGCAAAGGGATATTTGGAAGCCCATAGAGGGATATGGTGAAAATGGTAATATCTTCCGTTCAAAACTGGAAAGAAGCTTTCTGAGAAACTGCTCTGTGTTCTGTTAATTCATCTCACAGAGTTACATCTTTCCCTTCAAGAAGCCTTTCGCTAAGGCTGTTCTTGTGGAATTGGCAAAGGGATATTTGGAAGCCCATAGAGGGCTATGGTGAAAAAGGAAATATCTTCCGTTCAAAACTGGAAAGAAGCTTTCTGAGAAACTGCTCTGTGTTCTGTTAATTCATCTCACAGAGTTACCTCTCCCTTCAAGTAGCCTTTCACTAAGGCTGTTCTTGTGGAATTGGCAAAGGGATATTTGGAAGCCCATAGAGGGCTATGGTGAAAAAGGAAATATCTTCCGTTCAAAAATGGAAAGAAGCTTTCTGAGAAACTGCTCTGTGTTCTGTTAATTCATCTCACAGAGTTACATCTTTCCCTTCAAGAAGCCTTTCCCTAAGGCTGTTCTTGTGGAATTGGCAAAGGGATATTTGGAAGCCCGTAGAGGGCTATGGTGAAAAAGGAAATATCTTCCGTTCAAAACTGAAAAGAAGCTTTCTGAGAAACTGCTCTGTGTTCTGTTAATTCATCTCACAGAGTTACATCTTTCCCTTCTAGAAGCCTTTCGCTAAGGCTGTTCTTGTGGAATTGGCAAAGGGATATTTGGAAGCCCATAGAGGGCTATGGTGAAAAAGGAAATATCTTCCGTTCAAAACTGGAAAGAAGCTTTCTGAGAAACTGCTCTGTGTTCTGTTAATTCATCTAACAGAGTTACATCTTTCCCTTCAAGAAGCCTTTCGCTAAGGCTGTTCTTGTGGAATTGGCAAAGGGATATTTGGAAGCCCGTAGAGGGCATTGGTGAAAAAGGAAATATCTTCCGTTCAAAACTGGAAAGAAGCTTTCTGAGAAACTGCTCTGTGTTCTGTTAATTCATCTCACAGAGTTACATCTTTCCCTTGTAGAAGCCTTTCGCTAAGGCTGTTCTTGTGGAATTGGCAAAGGGATATTTGGAAGCCCATAGAGGGCTATGGTGAAAAAGGTAATATCTTCCGTTCAAAACTGGAAAGAAGCTTTCTGAGAAACTGCTCTGTGTTCTGTTAATTCATCTCACAGAGTTACATCTTTCCCTTCAAGAAGCCTTTCGCTAAGGCTGTTCTTGTGGAATTGGCAAAGGGATATTTGGAAGCCCATAGAGGGCTATGGTGAAAAAGGAAATATCTTCCGTTCAAAAGTGGAAAGAAGCTTTCTGAGAAACTGCTTTGTGTTCTGTTAATTAATTTCACAGAGTTACATCTTTCCCTTCAAGAAGCCTTTCGCTAAGGCTGTTCTTGTGGAATTGGCAAAGGGATATTTGGAAGCCCATAGAGGGCTATGGTGAAAAAGGAAATATCTTCCGTTCAAAACTGAAAAGAAGCTTTCTGAGAAACTGCTCTGTGTTCTGTTAATTCATCTCACAGAGTTACATCTTTCCCTTCAAGAAGCCTTTCGCTAAGGCTGTTCTGGTGGAATTGGCAAAGGGATATTTGGAAGCCCATAGAGGGCTATGGTGAAAAAGGAAATATCTTCCGTTCAAAACTGGAAAGAAGCTTTCTGAGAAACTGCTCTGTGTTCTGTTAATTCATCTCACAGAGTTACATCTTTCCCTTGAAGAAAACTTTCGCTAAGGCTGTTCTTGTGGAATTGGCAAAGGGATATTTGGAAGCCCATAGACGGCTATGGTGAAAAAGGAAATATCTTCCCTTCAAAACTGGAAAGACGCTTTCTGAGAAACTGCTTTGTGTTCTGTTAATTCATCTCACAGAGTTACATCTTTCCCTTCAAGAAGCCTTTCGCTAAGGCTGTTCTTGTGGAATTGGCAAAGGGATATTTGGAAGCCCCTAGAGGGCTATGGTGAAAAAGGAAATATCTTCCGTTCAAAACTGGAAAGAAGCTTTCTGAGAAACTGCTCTGTGTTCTGTTAATTCATCTCACAGAGTTACATCTTTCCGTTCAAGAAGCCTTTCGCTAAGGCTGTTCTTGTGGAATTGGCAAAGGGATATTTGGAAGCCCATAGAGGGTTAAGGTGAAAAAGGAAATATCTTCCGTTCAAAACTGGAAAGAAGCTTTCTGAGAAACTGCTCTGTGTTCTGTTAATTCATCTCACAGAGTTACATCTTTCCCTTCAAGAAGCCTTTCACTAAGGCTGTTCTTGTGGAATTGGCAAAGGGATATTTGGAAGCCCATAGAGGGCTATGGTGAAAAAGGAAATATCTTCCGTTCAAAACTGGAAAGAAGCTTTCTGAGAAACTGCTCTGTGTTCTGTTAATTCATCTCACAGAGTTACATCTTTCCCTTCAAGAAGCCTTTCGCTAAGTCTGTTCTTGTGCAATTGGCAAAGGGATATTTGGAAGCCCATAGAGGGCTATTTTGTAAAAGGAAATATCTTCCGTTCAAAACTGGAAAGAAGCTTTCTGAGAAACTGCTCTGTGTTCTGTTAATTCATCTCACAGAGTTACATCTTTCCCTTGAAGAAGCCTTTCGCTAAGGCTGTTCTTGTGGAATTGGCAAAGGGATATTTGGAAGCCCATAGAGGGCTAGGGTGAAAAAGGAAATACCTTCCGTTCAAAACTGGAAAGAAGCTTTCTGAGAAACTGCTCTGTGTTCTGTTAATTCATCTCACAGAGTTACATCTTTCCCTTCTAGAAGCCTTTCGCTAAGGCTGTTCTTGTGGAATTGGCAAAGGGATATTTGGAAGCCCATAGAGGGATATGGTGAAAATGGTAATATCTTCCGTTCAAAACTGGAAAGAAGCTTTCTGAGAAACTGCTCTGTGTTCTGTTAATTCATCTCACAGAGTTACATCTTTCCCTTCAAGAAGCCTTTCGCTAAGGCTGTTCTTGTGGAATTGGCAAAGCGATATTTGGAAGCCCATAGAGGGCTATGGTGAAAAAGGAAATATCTTCCGTTCAAAACTGGAAAGAAGCTTTCTGAGAAACTGCTCTGTGTTCTGTTAATTCATCTCACAGAGTTACCTCTCCCTTCAAGTAGCCTTTCACTAAGGCTGTTCTTGTGGAATTGGCAAAGGGATATTTGGAAGCCCATAGAGGGCTATGGTGAAAAAGGAAATATCTTCCGTTCAAAAATGGAAAGAAGCTTTCTGAGAAACTGCTCTGTGTTCTGTTAATTCATCTCACAGAGTTACATCTTTCCCTTCAAGAAGCCTTTCCCTAAGGCTGTTCTTGTGGAATTGGCAAAGGGATATTTGGAAGCCCATAGAGGGCTATGGTGAAAAAGGAAATATCTTCCGTTCAAAACTGAAAAGAAGCTTTCTGAGAAACTGCTCTGTGTTCTGTTAATTCATCTCACAGAGTTACATCTTTCCCTTCTAGAAGCCTTTCGCTAAGGCTGTTCTTGTGGAATTGGCAAAGGGATATTTGGAAGCCCATAGAGGGCTATGGTGAAAAAGGAAATATCTTCCGTTCAAAACTGGAAAGAAGCTTTCTGAGAAACTGCTCTGTGTTCTGTTAATTCATCTAACAGAGTTACATCTTTCCCTTCAAGAAGCCTTTCGCTAAGGCTGTTCTTGTGGAATTGGCAAAGGGATATTTGGAAGCCCGTAGAGGGCATTGGTGAAAAAGGAAATATCTTCCGTTCAAAACTGGAAAGAAGCTTTCTGAGAAACTGCTCTGTGTTCTGTTAATTCATCTCACAGAGTTACATCTTTCCCTTGTAGAAGCCTTACGCTAAGGCTGTTCTTGTGGAATTGGCAAAGGGATATTTGGAAGCCCATAGAGGGCTATGGTGAAAAAGGTAATATCTTCCGTTCAAAACTGGAAAGAAGATTTCTGAGAAACTGCTCTGTGTTCTGTTAATTCATCTCACAGAGTTACATCTTTCCCTTCAAGAAGCCTTTCGCTAAGGCTGTTCTTGTGGAATTGGCAAAGGGATATTTGGAAGCCCATAGAGGGCTATGGTGAAAAAGGAAATATCTTCCGTTCAAAAGTGGAAAGAAGCTTTCTGAGAAACTGCTTTGTGTTCTGTTAATTAATTTCACAGAGTTACATCTTTCCCTTCAAGAAGCCTTTCGCTAAGGCTGTTCTTGTGGAATTGGCAAAGGGATATTTGGAAGCCCATAGAGGGCTATGGTGAAAAAGGAAATATCTACCGTTCAAAACTGAAAAGAAGCTTTCTGAGAAACTGCTCTGTGTTCTGTTAATTCATCTCACAGAGTTACATCTTTCCCTTCAAGAAGCCTTTCGCTAAGGCTGTTCTTGTGGAATTGGCAAAGGGATATTTGGAAGCCCACAGAGGGCTATGGTGAAAAAGGAAATATCTTCCGTTCAAAACTGGAAAGAAGCTTTCTGAGAAACTGCTGTGTGTTCTTTTAATTCATCTCACAGAGTTACATCTTTCCCTTCAAGAAGCCTTTCGCTAAGACTGTTCTTGTGGAATTGGCAAAGGGATATTTGGAAGCCCATAGAGGGCTACGGTGAAAAAGGAAATATCTTCCGTTCAAAACTGGAAAGAAGCTTTCTGAGAAACTGCTCTGTGTTCTGTTAATTCATCTCACAGAGTTACATCTTTCCCTTAAAGAAGCCTTTCGCTAAGTCTGTTCTGGTGGAATTGTCAAAGGGATATTTGGAAGCCCATAGAGGGCTACGGTGAAAAAGGAAATATCTTCCGTTCAAAACTGGAAAGAAGCTTTCTGAGAAACTACTCTGTGTTCTGTTAATTCATCTCACAGAGTTACATCTTTCCCTTGAAGAAAACTTTCGCTAAGGCTGTTCTTGTGGAATTGGCAAAGGGATATTTGGAAGCCCATAGACGGCTATGGTGAAAAAGGAAATATCTTCCCTTCAAAACTGGAAAGACGCTTTCTGAGAAACTGCTTTGTGTTCTGTTAATTCATCTCACAGAGTTACATCTTTCCCTTCAAGAAGCCTTTCGCTAAGGCTGTTCTTGTGGAATTGGCAAAGGGATATTTGGAAGCCCATAGACGACTATGGTGAAAAAGGAAATATCTTCCGTTCAAAACTGGAAAGAAGCTTTCTGAGAAACTGCTCTGTGTTCTGTTAATTCATCTCACAGAGTTACATCTTTCCCTTCAAGAAGCCTTTCGCTAAGGCTGTTCTTGTGGAATTGGCAAAGGGATATTTGGAAGCCCATAGAGGGCTATGGTGAAAAAGGAAATATCTTCCGTTCAAAACTGGAAAGAAGCTTTCTGAGAAACTGCTCTGTGTTCTGTTAATTCATGTCACAGAGTTACATCTTTCCCTTCAAGAAGCCTTTCGCTAAGGCTGTTCTTGTGGAATTGGCAAAGGGATATTTGGAAGCCCGTAGAGGTCAATGGTGAAAAAGGAAATATCTTCCCTTCAAAACTGGAAAGAAGCTTTCTGAGAAACTGCTCTGTGTTCTGTAAATTCATCTCACAGTGTTACATCTTTCCCTTCAAGAAGCCTTTCGCTAAGGCTGTTCTTGTGGAATTGGCAAAGGGATATTTGGAAGCCCATAGAGGGCTATGGTGAAAAAGGAAATATCTTCCGTTCAAAACTGGAAAGAAGCTTTCTGAGAAACTGCTCTGTGTTCTGTTAGTTCATCTCACAGAGTTACATCTTTCCCTTCAAGAAGCCTTTCGCTAAGGCTGTTCTTGTGGAATTGGCAAAGGGATATTTGGAAGCCCCTAGAGGGCTATGGTGAAAAAGGAAATATCTTCCGTTCAAAACTGGAAAGAAGCTTTCTGAGAAAATATTCTGTGTTCTGTTAATTCATCTCACAGAGTTACATCTTTCCCTTCAAGAAGCCTTTCGCTAAGGCTGTTCTTGTGAAATTGGCAAAGGGATATTTGGAAGCCCATAGAGGGCTATGGTGAAAAAGGAAATATCTTCCGTTCAAAACTGGAAAGAAGCTTTCTGAGAAACTGCTCTGTGTTCTGTTAATTCATCTCACAGAGTTACATCTTTCCCTTCAAGAAGCCTTTCGCTAAGGCTGTTCTTGTGGAATTGGCAAAGGGATATTTGGAAGCCCCTAGAGGGCTATGGTGAAAAAGGAAATATCTTCCGTTCAAAACTGGAAAGAAGCTTTCTGAGAAACTGCTCTGTGTTCTGTTAGTTCATCTCACAGAGTTACATCTTTCCCTTCAAGAAGCCTTTCGCTAAGGCTGTTCTTGTGGAATTGGCAAAGGGATATTTGGAAGCCCCTAGAGGGCTATGGTGAAAAAGGAAATATCTTCCGTTCAAAACTGGAAAGAAGCTTTCTGAGAAAATATTCTGTGCTCTGTTAATTCATCTCACAGAGTTACATCTTTCCCTTCAAGAAGCCTTTCGCTAAGGCTGTTCTTGTGGAATTGGCAAAGGGATATTTGGAAGCCCATAGAGGGCTATGGTGAAAAAGGAAATATCTTCCGTTCAAAACTGGAAAGAAGCTTTCTGAGAAACTGCTCTGTGTTCTGTTAGTTCATCTCACAGAGTTACATCTTTCCCTTCAAGAAGCCTTTCGCTAAGGCTGTTCTTGTGGAATTGGCAAAGGGATATTTGGAAGCCCCTAGAGGGCTATGGTGAAAAAGGAAATATCTTCCGTTCAAAACTGGAAAGAAGCTTTCTGAGAAAATATTCTGTGTTCTGTTAATTCATCTCACAGAGTTACATCTTTCCCTTCAAGAAGCCTTTCGCTAAGGCTGTTCTTGTGAAATTGGCAAAGGGATATTTGGAAGCCCATAGAGGGCTATGGTGAAAAAGGAAATATCTTCCGTTCAAAACTGGAAAGAAGCTTTCTGAGAAACTGCTCTGTGTTCTGTTAATTCATCTCACAGAGTTACATCTTTCCCTTCAAGAAGCCTTTCGCTAAGGCTGTTCTTGTGGAATTGGCAAAGGGATATTTGGAAGCCCATAGAGGGCTATGGTGAAAAAGGAAATATCTTCCGTTCAAAACTGGAAAGAAGCTTTCTGAGAAACTGCTCTGTGTTCTGTTAATTCATCTCACAGAGTTACATCTTTCCCTTCAAGTGGCCTTTCACTAAGGCTGTTCTTGTGGAATTGGCAAAGGGATATTTGGAAGCCCATAGAGGGCTATGGTGAAAAAGGAAATATCTTCCGTTCAAAAATGGAAAGAAGCTTTCTGAGAAACTGCTCTGTGTTCTGTTAATTCATCTCACAGAGTTACATCTTTCCCTTGAAGAAGCCTTTCGCTAAGGCTGTTCTTGTGGAATTGGCAAAGGGATATTTGGAAGCCCATAGAGGGCTATGGTGAAAAAGGAAATATCTTCCGTTCAAAACTGGAAAGAAGCTTTGTGAGAAACTGCTCTGTGTTCTGTTAATTCATGTCACAGAGTTACATCTTTCCCTTTAAGAAGCCTTTCGCTAAGGCTGTTCTTGTGGAATTGGCAAAGGGATATTTGGAAGCCCGTAGAGGTCAATGGTGAAAAAGGAAATATCTTCCGTTCAAAACTGGAAAGAAGCTTTCTGAGAAACTGCTCTGTGTTCTGTTAATTCATCTCACAGAGTTACATCTTTCCCTTCTAGAAGCCTTTCGCTAAGGCTGTTCTTGTGGAATTGGCAAAGGGATATTTGGAAGCCCATAGAGGGCTATGGTGAAAAAGGAAATAACTTCCGTTTAAAACTGGAAAGAAGCTTTCTGAGAAACTGCTCTGTGTTCTGTTAGTTCATCTCACAGAGTTACATCTTTCCCTTCAAGAAGCCTTTCGCTAAGGCTGTTCTTGTGGAATTGGCAAAGGGATATTTGGAAGCCCATAGAGGGCTATGGTGAAAAAGGAAATATCTTCCGTTCAAAACTGGAAAGAAGCTTTCTGAGAAACTGTTCTGTGTTCTGTTAATTCATCTCACAGAGTTACATCTTTCCCTTCAAGAAGCCTTTCGCTAAGGCTGTTCTTGTGGAATTGGCAAAGGGATATTTGGAAGCCCATAGAGGGCTATGGTGAAAAAGGAAGTATCTTCCGTTCAAAACTGGAAAGAAGCTTTCTGAGAAACTGCTCTGTGTTCTGTTAATTCATCTCACAGAGTTACATCTTTCCCTTCAAGAAGCCTTTCGCTAAGGCTGTTCTTGTGGAATTGGCAAAGGGATATTTGGAAGCCCATAGAGGGCTATGGTGAAAAAGGAAATATCTTCCGTTCAAAACTGGAAAGAAGCTTTCTGAGAAACTGCTCTGTGTTCTGTTAATTCATCTCACAGAGTTACATCTTTCCCTTCAAGTAGCCTTTCACTAAGGCTGTTCTTGTGGAATTGGCAAAGGGATATTTGGAAGCCCATAGAGGGCTATGGTGAAAAAGGAAATATCTTCCGTTCAAAAATGGAAAGAAGCTTTCTGAGAAACTGCTCTGTGTTCTGTTAATTCATCTCACAGAGTTACATCTTTCCCTTGAAGAAGCCTTTCGCTAAGCCTGTTCTTGTGGAATTGGCAAAGGGATATTTGGAAGCCCATAGAGGGTTATGGTGAAAAAGGAAATATCTTCCGTTCAAAACTGGAAAGAAGCTTTCTGAGAAACTGCTCTGTGTTCTGTTAATTCATGTCACAGAGTTACATCTTTCCCTTCAAGAAGCCTTTCGCTAAGGCTGTTCTTGTGGAATTGGCAAAGGGATATTTGGAAGTCCGTAGAGGTCAATGGTGAAAAAGGAAATATCTTCCCTTCAAAACTGGAAAGAAGCTTTCTGAGAAACTGCTCTGTGTTCTGTTAATTCATCTCACAGAGTTACATCTCTCCCTTCAAGAAGCCTTTCGCTAAGGCTGTTCTTGTGGAATTGGCAAAGGGATATTTGGAAGCCCATAGAGGGCTATGGTGAAAAAGGAAATATCTTCCGTTCAAAAATGGAAAGAAGCTTTCTGAGAATCTGCTCTGCGTTCTGTTAATTCATCTCACAGAGTTACATCTTTCCCTTCAAGAAGCCTTTCGCTAAGGCTGTTCTTGTGGAATTGGCAAAGGGATATTTGGAAGCCCGTAGAGGGCTATGGTGAAAAAGGAAATATCTTCCGTTCAAAACTGCAAAGAAGCTTTCTGAGAAACTGCTCTGTGTTCTGTTAATTCATCTCACAGTGTTACATCTTTCCCTTCAAGAAGCCTTTCGCTAAGGCTGTTCTTGTGGAATTGGCAAAGGGATATTTGGAAGCCCATAGAAGGCTATGGTGAAAAAGGTAATATCTTCCGTTCAAAACTGGAAAGAAGCTTTCTGAGAAACTGCTCTGTGTTCTGTTAATTCATCTCACAGAGTTACATCTTTCCCTTCAAGAAGCCTTTCGCTAAGGCTGTTCTTGTGGAATTGGCAAAGGGATATTTGGAAGCCCATAGAGGGCTATGGTGAAAAAGGAAATATCTTCCGTTCAAAAGTGGAAAGAAGTTTTCTGAGAAACTGCTTTGTGTTCTGTTAATTAATTTCACAGAGTTACATCTTTCCCTTCAAGAAGCCTTTCGCTAAGGCTGTTCTTGTGGAATTGGCAAAGGGATATTTGGAAGCCCATAGAGGGCTATGGTGAAAAAGGAAATATCTTCCGTTCAAAACTGAAAAGAAGCTTTCTGAGAAACTGCTCTGTGTTCTGTTAATTCATCTCACAGAGTTACATCTTTCCCTTCAAGAAGCCTTTCGCTAAGGCTGTTCTTGTGGAATTGGCAAAGGGATATTTGGAAGCCCACAGAGGGCAATGGTGAAAAAGGAAATATCTTCCGTTCAAAACTGGAAAGAAGCTTTCTGAGAAACTGCTCTGTGTTCTTTTAATTCACCTCACAGAGTTACATCTTTCCCTTCAAGAAGCCTTTCGCTAAGACTGTTCTTGTGGAATTGGCAAAGGGATATTTGGAAGCCCATAGAGGGCTACGGTGAAAAAGGAAATATCTTCCGTTCAAAACTGGAAAGAAGCTTTCTGAGAAACTGCTCTGTGTTCTGTTAATTCATCTCACAGAGTTACATCTTTCCCTTCAAGAAGCCTTTCGCTAAGGCTGTTCTTGTGGAATTGGCAAAGGGATATTTGGAAGCCCATAGACGACTATGGTGAAAAAGGAAATATCTTCCCTTCAAAACTGGAAAGAAGCTTTCTGAGAAACTGCTCTGTGTTCTGTTAATTCATCTCACAGAGTTACATCTTTCCCTTCAAGAAGCCTTTCGCTAAGGCTGTTCTTGTGGAATTGGCAAAGGGATATTTGGAAGCCCATAGAGGGCTATGGTGAAAAAGGAAATATCTTCCGTTCAAAACTGGAAAGAAGCTTTCTGAGAAACTGCTCTGTGTTCTGTTAGTTCATCTCACAGAGTTACATCTTTCCCTTCAAGAAGCCTTTCGCTAAGGCTGTTCTTGTGGAATTGGCAAAGGGATATTTGGAAGCCCCTAGAGGGCTATGGTGAAAAAGGAAATATCTTCCGTTCAAAACTGGAAAGAAGCTTTCTGAGAAAATATTCTGTGTTCTATTAATTCATCTCACAGAGTTACATCTTTCCCTTCAAGAAGCCTTTCGCTAAGGCTGTTCTTGTGAAATTGGCAAAGGGATATTTGGAAGCCCATAGAGGGCTATGGTGAAAAAGGAAATATCTTCCGTTCAAAACTGGAAAGAAGCTTTCTGAGAAACTGCTCTGTGTTCTGTTAATTCATCTCACAGAGTTACATCTTTCCCTTCAAGAAGCCTTTCGCTAAGGCTGTTCTTGTGGAATTGGCAAAGGGATATTTGGAAGCCCATAGAGGGCTATGGTGAAAAAGGAAATATCTTCCGTTCAAAACTGGAAAGAAGCTTTCTGAGAAACTGCTCTGTGTTCTGTTAATTCATCTCACAGAGTTACATCTTTCCCTTCAAGTGGCCTTTCACTAAGGCTGTTTTTGTGGAATTGGCAAAGGGATATTTGGAAGCCCATAGAGGGCTATCGTGAAAAAGGAAATATCTTCCGTTCAAAAATGGAAAGAAGCTTTCTGAGAAACTGCTCTGTGTTCTGTTAATTCATCTCACAGAGTTACATCTTTCCCTTGAAGAAGCCTTTCGCTAAGGCTGTTCTTGTGGAATTGGCAAAGGGATATTTGGAAGCCCATAGAGGGCTATGGTGAAAAAGGAAATATCTTCCGTTCAAAACTGGAAAGAAGCTTTGTGAGAAACTGCTCTGTGTTCTGTTAATTCATGTCACAGAGTTACATCTTTCCCTTTAAGAAGCCTTTCGCTAAGGCTGTTCTTGTGGAATTGGCAAAGGGATATTTGGAAGCCCGTAGAGGTCAATGGTGAAAAAGGAAATATCTTCCGTTCAAAACTGGAAAGAAGCTTTCTGAGAAACTGCTCTGTGTTCTGTTAATTCATCTCACAGAGTTACATCTTTCCCTTCTAGAAGCCTTTCGCTAAGGCTGTTCTTGTGGAATTGGCAAAGGGATATTTGGAAGCCCATAGAGGGCTATGGTGAAAAAGGAAATATCTTCCGTTCAAAAGTGGAAAGAATCTTTCTGAGAAACTGCTCTGTGTTCTGTTAATTCATCTCACAGAGTTACATCTTTCCCTTCAAGAAGCCTTTCGCTAAGGCTGTTCTTGTGGAATTGGCAAAGGGATATTTGGAAGCCCATAGAGGGCTATGGTGAAAAAGGAAATATCTTCCGTTCAAAACTGAAAAGAAGCTTTCTGAGAAACTGCTCTGTGTTCTGTTAATTCATCTCACAGAGTTACATCTTTCCCTTCAAAAAGCCTTTCGCTAAGGCTGTACTTGTGGAATTGGCAAAGGGATATTTGGAAGCCCACAGAGGGCTATGGTGAAAAAGGAAATATCTTCCGTTTAAAACTGGAAAGAAGCTTTCTGAGAAACTGCTCTGTGTTCTTTTAATTCATCTCACAGAGTTACATCTTTCCCTTCAAGAAGCCTTTCGCTAAGACTGTTCTTGCGGAATTGGCAAAGGGATATTTGGAAGCCCATAGAGGGCTACGGTGAAAAAGGAAATATCTTCCGTTCAAAACTGGAAAGAAGCTTTCTGAGAAACTGCTCTGTGTTCTGTTAATTCATCTCACAGAGTTACATCTTTCCCTTCAAGAAGCCTTTCGCTAAGGCTGTTCTGGTGGAATTGGCAAAGGGATATTTGGAAGCCCATAGAGGGCTATGGTGAAAAAGGAAATATCTTCCGTTCAAAACTGGAAAGAAGCTTTCTGAGAAACTGCTCTGTGTTCTGTTAATTCATCTCACAGAGTTACATCTTTCCCTTGAAGAAAACTTTCGCTAAGGCTGTTCTTGTGGAATTGGCAAAGGGATATTTGGAAGCCCATAGACGGATATGGTGAAAAAGGAAATATCTTCCCTTCAAAACTGGAAAGACGCTTTCTGAGAAACTGCTTTGTGTTCTGTTAATTCATCTCACAGAGTTACATCTTTCCCTTCAAGAAGCCTTTCGCTAAGGCTGTTCTTGTGGAATTGGCAAAGGGATATTTGGAAGCCCATAGACGACTATGGTGAAAAAGGAAATATCTTCCCTTCAAAACTGGAAAGAAGCTTTCTGAGAAACTGCTCTGTGTTCTGTTAATTCATCTCACAGAGTTACATCTTTCCCTTCAAGAAGCCTTTCGCTAAGGCTGTTCTTGTGGAATTGGCAAAGGGATATTTGGAAGCCCATAGAGGGCTATGGTGAAAAAGGAAATATCTTCCGTTCAAAAATGGAAAGAAGCTTTCTGAGAAACTGCTCTGTGTTCTGTTAATTCATCTCACAGAGTTACATCTTTCCCTTGAAGAAGCCTTTCGCTAAGCCTGTTCTTGTGGAATTGGCAAAGGGATATTTGGAAGCCCATAGAGGGTTATGGTGAAAAAGGAAATATCTTCCGTTCAAAACTGGAAAGAAGCTTTCTGAGAAACTGCTCTGTGTTCTGTTAATTCATGTCACAGAGTTACATCTTTCCCTTCAAGAAGCCTTTCGCTAAGGCTGTTCTTGTGGAATTGGCAAAGGGATATTTGGAAGTCCGTAGAGGTCAATGGTGAAAAAGGAAATATCTTCCCTTCAAAACTGGAAAGAAGCTTTCTGAGAAACTGCTCTGTGTTCTGTTAATTCATCTCACAGAGTTACATCTCTCCCTTCAAGAAGCCTTTCGCTAAGGCTGTTCTTGTGGAATTGGCAAAGGGATATTTGGAAGCCCATAGAGGGCTATGGTGAAAAAGGAAATATCTTCCGTTCAAAAATGGAAAGAAGCTTTCTGAGAATCTGCTCTGCGTTCTGTTAATTCATCTCACAGAGTTACATCTTTCCCTTCAAGAAGCCTTTCGCTAAGGCTGTTCTTGTGGAATTGGCAAAGGGATATTTGGAAGCCCGTAGAGGGCTATGGTGAAAAAGGAAATA
Source organism: Chlorocebus sabaeus (assembly GCF_047675955.1). Taxonomy (NCBI): domain Eukaryota; kingdom Metazoa; phylum Chordata; class Mammalia; order Primates; family Cercopithecidae; genus Chlorocebus; species Chlorocebus sabaeus. The sequence goes on from NW_027327524.1 coordinate 318,278, forward strand.
TCTTCCGTTCAAAACTGCAAAGAAGCTTTCTGAGAAACTGCTCTGTGTTCTGTTAATTCATCTCACAGTGTTACATCTTTCCCTTCAAGAAGCCTTTCGCTAAGGCTGTTCTTGTGGAATTGGCAAAGGGATATTTGGAAGCCCATAGAAGGCTATGGTGAAAAAGGTAATATCTTCCGTTCAAAACTGGAAAGAAGCTTTCTGAGAAACTGCTCTGTGTTCTGTTAATTCATCTCACAGAGTTACATCTTTCCCTTCAAGAAGCCTTTCGCTAAGGCTGTTCTTGTGGAATTGGCAAAGGGATATTTGGAAGCCCATAGAGGGCTATGGTGAAAAAGGAAATATCTTCCGTTCAAAAGTGGAAAGAAGTTTTCTGAGAAACTGCTTTGTGTTCTGTTAATTAATTTCACAGAGTTACATCTTTCCCTTCAAGAAGCCTTTCGCTAAGGCTGTTCTTGTGGAATTGGCAAAGGGATATTTGGAAGCCCATAGAGGGCTATGGTGAAAAAGGAAATATCTTCCGTTCAAAACTGAAAAGAAGCTTTCTGAGAAACTGCTCTGTGTTCTGTTAATTCATCTCACAGAGTTACATCTTTCCCTTCAAGAAGCCTTTCGCTAAGGCTGTTCTTGTGGAATTGGCAAAGGGATATTTGGAAGCCCACAGAGGGCAATGGTGAAAAAGGAAATATCTTCCGTTCAAAACTGGAAAGAAGCTTTCTGAGAAACTGCTCTGTGTTCTTTTAATTCACCTCACAGAGTTACATCTTTCCCTTCAAGAAGCCTTTCGCTAAGACTGTTCTTGTGGAATTGGCAAAGGGATATTTGGAAGCCCATAGAGGGCTACGGTGAAAAAGGAAATATCTTCCGTTCAAAACTGGAAAGAAGCTTTCTGAGAAACTGCTCTGTGTTCTGTTAATTCATCTCACAGAGTTACATCTTTCCCTTCAAGAAGCCTTTCGCTAAGGCTGTTCTTGTGGAATTGGCAAAGGGATATTTGGAAGCCCATAGACGACTATGGTGAAAAAGGAAATATCTTCCCTTCAAAACTGGAAAGAAGCTTTCTGAGAAACTGCTCTGTGTTCTGTTAATTCATCTCACAGAGTTACATCTTTCCCTTCAAGAAGCCTTTCGCTAAGGCTGTTCTTGTGGAATTGGCAAAGGGATATTTGGAAGCCCATAGAGGGCTATGGTGAAAAAGGAAATATCTTCCGTTCAAAACTGGAAAGAAGCTTTCTGAGAAACTGCTCTGTGTTCTGTTAGTTCATCTCACAGAGTTACATCTTTCCCTTCAAGAAGCCTTTCGCTAAGGCTGTTCTTGTGGAATTGGCAAAGGGATATTTGGAAGCCCCTAGAGGGCTATGGTGAAAAAGGAAATATCTTCCATTCAAAACTGGAAAGAAGCTTTCTGAGAAAATATTCTGTGTTCTATTAATTCATCTCACAGAGTTACATCTTTCCCTTCAAGAAGCCTTTCGCTAAGGCTGTTCTTGTGAAATTGGCAAAGGGATATTTGGAAGCCCATAGAGGGCTATGGTGAAAAAGGAAATATCTTCCGTTCAAAACTGGAAAGAAGCTTTCTGAGAAACTGCTCTGTGTTCTGTTAATTCATCTCACAGAGTTACATCTTTCCCTTCAAGAAGCCTTTCGCTAAGGCTGTTCTTGTGGAATTGGCAAAGGGATATTTGGAAGCCCATAGAGGGCTATGGTGAAAAAGGAAATATCTTCCGTTCAAAACTGGAAAGAAGCTTTCTGAGAAACTGCTCTGTGTTCTGTTAATTCATCTCACAGAGTTACATCTTTCCCTTCAAGTGGCCTTTCACTAAGGCTGTTTTTGTGGAATTGGCAAAGGGATATTTGGAAGCCCATAGAGGGCTATCGTGAAAAAGGAAATATCTTCCGTTCAAAAATGGAAAGAAGCTTTCTGAGAAACTGCTCTGTGTTCTGTTAATTCATCTCACAGAGTTACATCTTTCCCTTGAAGAAGCCTTTCGCTAAGGCTGTTCTTGTGGAATTGGCAAAGGGATATTTGGAAGCCCATAGAGGGCTATGGTGAAAAAGGAAATATCTTCCGTTCAAAACTGGAAAGAAGCTTTGTGAGAAACTGCTCTGTGTTCTGTTAATTCATGTCACAGAGTTACATCTTTCCCTTTAAGAAGCCTTTCGCTAAGGCTGTTCTTGTGGAATTGGCAAAGGGATATTTGGAAGCCCGTAGAGGTCAATGGTGAAAAAGGAAATATCTTCCGTTCAAAACTGGAAAGAAGCTTTCTGAGAAACTGCTCTGTGTTCTGTTAATTCATCTCACAGAGTTACATCTTTCCCTTCTAGAAGCCTTTCGCTAAGGCTGTTCTTGTGGAATTGGCAAAGGGATATTTGGAAGCCCATAGAGGGCTATGGTGAAAAAGGAAATATCTTCCGTTCAAAAGTGGAAAGAATCTTTCTGAGAAACTGCTCTGTGTTCTGTTAATTCATCTCACAGAGTTACATCTTTCCCTTCAAGAAGCCTTTCGCTAAGGCTGTTCTTGTGGAATTGGCAAAGGGATATTTGGAAGCCCATAGAGGGCTATGGTGAAAAAGGAAATATCTTCCGTTCAAAACTGAAAAGAAGCTTTCTGAGAAACTGCTCTGTGTTCTGTTAATTCATCTCACAGAGTTACATCTTTCCCTTCAAAAAGCCTTTCGCTAAGGCTGTACTTGTGGAATTGGCAAAGGGATATTTGGAAGCCCACAGAGGGCTATGGTGAAAAAGGAAATATCTTCCGTTTAAAACTGGAAAGAAGCTTTCTGAGAAACTGCTCTGTGTTCTTTTAATTCATCTCACAGAGTTACATCTTTCCCTTCAAGAAGCCTTTCGCTAAGACTGTTCTTGCGGAATTGGCAAAGGGATATTTGGAAGCCCATAGAGGGCTACGGTGAAAAAGGAAATATCTTCCGTTCAAAACTGGAAAGAAGCTTTCTGAGAAACTGCTCTGTGTTCTGTTAATTCATCTCACAGAGTTACATCTTTCCCTTCAAGAAGCCTTTCGCTAAGGCTGTTCTGGTGGAATTGGCAAAGGGATATTTGGAAGCCCATAGAGGGCTATGGTGAAAAAGGAAATATCTTCCGTTCAAAACTGGAAAGAAGCTTTCTGAGAAACTGCTCTGTGTTCTGTTAATTCATCTCACAGAGTTACATCTTTCCCTTGAAGAAAACTTTCGCTAAGGCTGTTCTTGTGGAATTGGCAAAGGGATATTTGGAAGCCCATAGACGGCTATGGTGAAAAAGGAAATATCTTCCCTTCAAAACTGGAAAGACGCTTTCTGAGAAACTGCTTTGTGTTCTGTTAATTCATCTCACAGAGTTACATCTTTCCCTTCAAGAAGCCTTTCGCTAAGGCTGTTCTTGTGGAATTGGCAAAGGGATATTTGGAAGCCCATAGACGACTATGGTGAAAAAGGAAATATCTTCCCTTCAAAACTGGAAAGAAGCTTTCTGAGAAACTGCTCTGTGTTCTGTTAATTCATCTCACAGAGTTACATCTTTCCCTTCAAGAAGCCTTTCGCTAAGGCTGTTCTTGTGGAATTGGCAAAGGGATATTTGGAAGCCCATAGAGGGCTATGGTGAAAAAGGAAATATCTTCCGTTCAAAAATGGAAAGAAGCTTTCTGAGAATCTGCTCTGCGTTCTGTTAATTCATCTCACAGAGTTACATCTTTCCCTTCAAGAAGCCTTTCGCTAAGGCTGTTCTTGTGGAATTGGCAAAGGGATATTTGGAAGCCCATAGAGGGCTATGGTGAAAAAGGAAATATCTTCCGTTCAAAACTGCAAAGAAGCTTTCTGAGAAACTGCTCTGTGTTCTGTTAATTCATCTCACAGAGTTACATCTTTCCCTTCTAGAAGCCTTTCGCTAAGGCTGTTCTTGTGGAATTGGCAAAGGGATATTTGGAAGCCCATAGAGGGCTATGGTGAAAAAGGAAATATCTTCCGTTCAAAAGTGGAAAGAAGCTTTTTGAGAAACTGCTTTGTGTTCTGTTAATTAATTTCACAGAGTTACATCTTTCCCTTCAAGAAGCCTTTCGCTAAGGCTGTTCTTGTGGAATTGGCAAAGGGATATTTGGAAGCCCATAGAGGGCTATGGTGAAAAAGGAAATATCTTCCGTTCAAAACTGAAAAGAAGCTTTCTGAGAAACTGCTCTGTGTTCTGTTAATTCATCTCACAGAGTTACATCTTTCCCTTCAAGAAGCATTTCGCTAAGGCTGTACTTGTGGAATTGGCAAAGGGATATTTGGAAGCCCACAAAGGGCTATGGTGAAAAAGGAAATATCTTCCGTTCAAAACTGGAAAGAAGCTTTCTGAGAAACTGCTCTGTGTTCTTTTAATTCATCTCACAGAGTTACATCTTTCCCTTCAAGAAGCCTTTCGCTAAGACTGTTCTTGTGGAATTGGCAAAGGGATATTTGGAAGCACATAGAGGGCTACGGTGAAAAAGGAAATATCTTCCGTTCAAAACTGGAAAGAAGCTTTCTGAGAAACTGCTCTGTGTTCTGTTAATTCATCTCACAGAGTTACATCTTTCCCTTCAAGAAGCCTTTCGCTAAGGCTGTTCTGGTGGAATTGGCAAAGGGATATTTGGAAGCCCATAGAGGGCTATGGTGAAAAAGGAAATATCTTCCGTTCAAAACTGGAAAGAAGCTTTCTGAGAAACTGCTCTGTGTTCTGTTAATTCATCTCACAGAGTTACATCTTTCCCTTGAAGAAAACTTTCGCTAAGGCTGTTCTTGTGGAATTGGCAAAGGGATATTTGGAAGCCCATAGACGGCTATGGTGAAAAAGGAAATATCTTCCCTTCAAAACTGGAAAGACGCTTTCTGAGAAACTGCTTTGTGTTCTGTTAATTCATCTCACAGAGTTACATCTTTCCCTTCAAGAAGCCTTTCGCTAAGGCTGTTCTTGTGGAATTGGCAAAGGGATATTTGGAAGCCCATAGACGACTATGGTGAAAAAGGAAATATCTTCCCTTCAAAACTGGAAAGAAGCTTTCTGAGAAACTGCTCTGTGTTCTGTTAATTCATCTCACAGAGTTACATCTTTCCCTTCAAGAAGCCTTTCGCTAAGGCTGTTCTTGTGGAATTGGCAAAGGGATATTTGGAAGCCCATAGAGGGCTATGGTGAAAAAGGAAATAACTTCCGTTCAAAAATGGAAAGAAGCTTTCTGAGAATCTGCTCTGCGTTCTGTTAATTCATCTCACAGAGTTACATCTTTCCCTTCAAGAAGCCTTTCGCTAAGGCTGTTCTTGTGGAATTGGCAAAGGGATATTTGGAAGCCCGTAGAGGGCATTGGTGAAAAAGGAAATATCTTCCGTTCAAAACTGCAAAGAAGCTTTCTGAGAAACTGCTCTGTGTTCTGTTAGTTCATCTCACAGTGTTACATCTTTCCCTTCAAGAAGCCTTTCGCTAAGGCTGTTCTTGTGGAATTGGCAAAGGGATATTTCGAAGCCCGTAGAGGGCTATGGTGAAAAAGGAAATATCTTCCGTTCAAAACTGCAAAGAAGCTTTCTGAGAAACTGCTCTGTGTTCTGTTAATTCATCTCACAGAGTTACATCTTTCCCTTCTAGAAGCCTTTCGCTAAGGCTGTTCTTGTGGAATTGGCAAAGGGATATTTGGAAGCCCATAGAGGGCTATGGTGAAAAAGGAAATATCTTCCGTTCAAAAGTGGAAAGAAGCTTTCTGAGAAACTGCTTTGTGTTCTGTTAATTAATTTCACAGAGTTACATCTTTCCCTTCAAGAAGCCTTTCGCTAAGGCTGTTCTTGTGGAATTGGCAAAGGGATATTTGGAAGCCCATAGAGGGCTATGGTGAAAAAGGAAATATCTTCCGTTCAAAACTGAAAAGAAGCTTTCTGAGAAACTGCTCTGTGTTCTGTTAATTCATCTCACAGAGTTACATCTTTCCCTTCAAGAAGCCTTTCGCTAAGGCTGTTCTTGTGGAATTGGCAAAGGGATATTTGGAAGCCCGTAGAGGGCATTGGTGAAAAAGGAAATATCTTCCGTTCAAAACTGGAAAGAAGCTTTCTGAGAAACTGCTCTGTGTTCTGTTAATTCATCTCACAGAGTTACATCTTTCCCTTGTAGAAGCCTTTCGCTAAGGCTGTTCTTGTGGAATTGGCAAAGGGATATTTGGAAGCCCATAGAGGGCTATGGTGAAAAAGGTAATATCTTCCGTTCAAAACTGGAAAGAAGCTTTCTGAGAAACTGCTCTGTGTTCTGTTAATTCATCTCACAGAGTTACATCTTTCCCTTCAAGAAGCCTTTCGCTAAGGCTGTTCTTGTGGAATTGGCAAAGGGATATTTGGAAGCCCATAGAGGGCTATGGTGAAAAAGGAAATATCTTCCGTTCAAAAGTGGAAAGAAGCTTTCTGAGAAACTGCTTTGTGTTCTGTTAATTAATTTCACAGAGTTACATCTTTCCCTTCAAGAAGCCTTTCGCTAAGGCTGTTCTTGTGGAATTGGCAAAGGGATATTTGGAAGCCCATAGAGGGCTATGGTGAAAAAGGAAATATCTTCCGTTCAAAACTGAAAAGAAGCTTTCTGAGAAATTGCTCTGTGTTCTGTTAATTCATCTCACAGAGTTACATCTTTCCCTTCAAGAAGCCTTTCGCTAAGGCTGTTCTTGTGGAATTGGCAAAGGGATATTTGGAAGCCCACAGAGGGCTATGGTGAAAAAGGAAATATCTTCCGTTCAAAACTGGAAAGAAGCTTTCTGAGAAACTGCTGTGTGTTCTTTTAATTCATCTCACAGAGTTACATCTTTCCCTTCAAGAAGCCTTTCGCTAAGACTGTTCTTGTGGAATTGGCAAAGGGATATTTGGAAGCCCATAGAGGGCTACGGTGAAAAAGGAAATATCTTCCGTTCAAAACTGGAAAGAAGCTTTCTGAGAAACTGCTCTGTGTTCTGTTAATTCATCTCACAGAGTTACATCTTTCCCTTAAAGAAGCCTTTCGCTAAGTCTGTTCTGGTGGAATTGTCAAAGGGATATTTGGAAGCCCATAGAGGGCTACGGTGAAAAAGGAAATATCTTTCGTTCAAAACTGGAAAGAAGCTTTCTGAGAAACTACTCTGTGTTCTGTTAATTCATCTCACAGAGTTACATCTTTCCCTTGAAGAAAACTTTCGCTAAGGCTGTTCTTGTGGAATTGGCAAAGGGATATTTGGAAGCCCATAGACGGCTATGGTGAAAAAGGAAATATCTTCCCTTCAAAACTGGAAAGACGCTTTCTGAGAAACTGCTTTGTGTTCTGTTAATTCATCTCACAGAGTTACATCTTTCCCTTCAAGAAGCCTTTCGCTAAGGCTGTTCTTGTGGAATTGGCAAAGGGATATTTGGAAGCCCATAGACGACTATGGTGAAAAAGGAAATATCTTCCCTTCAAAACTGGAAAGAAGCTTTCTGAGAAACTGCTCTGTGTTCTGTTAATTCATCTCACAGAGTTACATCTTTCCCTTCAAGAAGCCTTTCGCTAAGGCTGTTCTTGTGGAATTGGCAAAGGGATATTTGGAAGCCCATAGAGGGCTATGGTGAAAAAGGAAATAACTTCCGTTCAAAACTGGAAAGAAGCTTTCTGAGAAACTGCTCTGTGTTCTGTTAGTTCATCTCACAGAGTTACATCTTTCCCTTCAAGAAGCCTTTCGCTAAGGCTGTTCTTGTGGAATTGGCAAAGGGATATTTGGAAGCCCATAGAGGGCTATGGTGAAAAAGGAAATATCTTCCGTTCAAAAGTGGAAAGAAGCTTTCTGAGAAACTGCTCTGTGTTCTGTTAATTCATCTCACAGAGTTACATCTTTCCCATCAAGAAGCCTTTCGCTAAGGCTGTTCTTGTGGAATTGGCAAAGGGATATTTGGAAGCCCATAGAGGGCTATGGTGAAAAAGGAAATATCTTCCGTTCAAAACTGAAAAGAAGCTTTCTGAGAAACTGCTCTGTGTTCTGTTAATTCATCTCACAGAGTTACATCTTTCCCTTCAAGAAGCCTTTCGCTAAGGCTGTACTTGTGGAATTGGCAAAGGGATATTTGGAAGCCCACAGAGGGCTATGGTGAAAAAGGAAATATCTTCCGTTTAAAACTGGAAAGAAGCTTTCTGAGAAACTGCTCTGTGTTCTTTTAATTCATCTCACAGAGTTACATCTTTCCCTTCAAGAAGCCTTTCGCTAAGACTGTTCTTGCGGAATTGGCAAAGGGATATTTGGAAGCCCATAGAGGGCTACGGTGAAAAAGGAAATATCTTCCGTTCAAAACTGGAAAGAAGCTTTCTGAGAAACTGCTCTGTGTTCTGTTAATTCATCTCACAGAGTTACATCTTTCCCTTCAAGAAGCCTTTCGCTAAGGCTGTTCTGGTGGAATTGGCAAAGGGATATTTGGAAGCCCATAGAGGGCTATGGTGAAAAAGGAAATATCTTCCGTTCAAAACTGGAAAGAAGCTTTCTGAGAAACTGCTCTGTGTTCTGTTAATTCATCTCACAGAGTTACATCTTTCCCTTGAAGAAAACTTTCGCTAAGGCTGTTCTTGTGGAATTGGCAAAGGGATATTTGGAAGCCCATAGACGGCTATGGTGAAAAAGGAAATATCTTCCCTTCAAAACTGGAAAGACGCTTTCTGAGAAACTGCTTTGTGTTCTGTTAATTCATCTCACAGAGTTACATCTTTCCCTTCAAGAAGCCTTTCGCTAAGGCTGTTCTTGTGGAATTGGCAAAGGGATATTTGGAAGCCCATAGACGACTATGGTGAAAAAGGAAATATCTTCCCTTCAAAACTGGAAAGAAGCTTTCTGAGAAACTGCTCTGTGTTCTGTTAATTCATCTCACAGAGTTACATCTTTCCCTTCAAGAAGCCTTTCGCTAAGGCTGTTCTTGTGGAATTGGCAAAGGGATATTTGGAAGCCCATAGAGGGCTATGGTGAAAAAGGAAATATCTTCCGTTCAAAAATGGAAAGAAGCTTTCTGAGAATCTGCTCTGCGTTCTGTTAATTCATCTCACAGAGTTACATCTTTCCCTTCAAGAAGCCTTTCGCTAAGGCTGTTCTTGTGGAATTGGCAAAGGGATATTTGGAAGCCCGTAGAGGGCTATGGTGAAAAAGGAAATATCTTCCGTTCAAAACTGCAAAGAAGCTTTCTGAGAAACTGCTCTGTGTTCTGTTAATTCATCTCACAGAGTTACATCTTTCCCTTCTAGAAGCCTTTCGCTAAGGCTGTTCTTGTGGAATTGGCAAAGGGATATTTGGAAGCCCATAGAGGGCTATGGTGAAAAAGGAAATATCTTCCGTTCAAAAGTGGAAAGAAGCTTTTTGAGAAACTGCTTTGTGTTCTGTTAATTAATTTCACAGAGTTACATCTTTCCCTTCAAGAAGCCTTTCGCTAAGGCTGTTCTTGTGGAATTGGCAAAGGGATATTTGGAAGCCCATAGAGGGCTATGGTGAAAAAGGAAATATCTTCCGTTCAAAACTGAAAAGAAGCTTTCTGAGAAACTGCTCTGTGTTCTGTTAATTCATCTCACAGAGTTACATCTTTCCCTTCAAGAAGCCTTTCGCTAAGGCTGTACTTGTGGAATTGGCAAAGGGATATTTGGAAGCCCACAGAGGGCTATGGTGAAAAAGGAAATATCTTCCGTTCAAAACTGGAAAGAAGCTTTCTGAGAAACTGCTCTGTGTTCTTTTAATTCATCTCACAGAGTTACATCTTTCCCTTCAAGAAGCCTTTCGCTAAGACTGTTCTTGTGGAATTGGCAAAGGGATATTTGGAAGCCCATAGAGGGCTACGGTGAAAAAGGAAATATCTTCCGTTCAAAACTGGAAAGAAGCTTTCTGAGAAACTGCTCTGTGTTCTGTTAATTCATCTCACAGAGTTACATCTTTCCCTTCAAGAAGCCTTTCGCTAAGGCTGTTCTGGTGGAATTGGCAAAGGGATATTTGGAAGCCCATAGAGGGCTATGGTGAAAAAGGAAATATCTTCCGTTCAAAACTGGAAAGAAGCTTTCTGAGAAACTGCTCTGTGTTCTGTTAATTCATCTCACAGAGTTACATCATTCCCTTGAAGAAAACTTTCGCTAAGGCTGTTCTTGTGGAATTGGCAAAGGGATATTTGGAAGCCCATAGACGGCTATGGTGAAAAAGGAAATATCTTCCCTTCAAAACTGGAAAGACGCTTTCTGAGAAACTGCTTTGTGTTCTGTTAATTCATCTCACAGAGTTACATCTTTCCCTTCAAGAAGCCTTTCGCTAAGGCTGTTCTTGTGGAATTGGCAAAGGGATATTTGGAAGCCCATAGAGGGCTATGGTGAAAAAGGAAATATCTTCCGTTCAAAAGTGGAAAGAAGCTTTCTGAGAAACTGCTTTGTGTTCTGTTAATTAATTTCACAGAGTTACATCTTTCCCTTCAAGAAGCCTTTCGGTAAGGCTGTTCTTGTGGAATTGGCAAAGGGATATTTGGAAGCCCATAGAGGGCTATGGTGAAAAAGGAAATATCTTCCGTTCAAAACTGAAAAGAAGCTTTCTGAGAAACTGCTCTGTGTTCTGTTAATTCATCTCACAGAGTTACATCTTTCCCTTCAAGAAGCCTTTCGCTAAGGCTGTTCTTGTGGAATTCGCAAAGGGATATTTGGAAGCCCGTAGAGGGCTTTGGTGAAAAAGGAAATATCTTCCGTTCAAAACTGGAAAGAAGCTTTCTGAGAAACTGCTCTGTGTTCTGTTAATTCATCTCACAGAGTTACATCTTTCCCTTGTAGAAGCCTTTCGCTAAGGCTGTTCTTGTGGAATTGGCAAAGGGATATTTGGAAGCCCATAGAGGGCTATGGTGAAAAAGGTAATATCTTCCGTTCAAAACTGGAAAGATGCTTTCTGAGAAACTGCTCTGTGTTCTGTTAATACATCTCACAGAGTTACATCTTTCCCTTCAAGAAGCCTTTCGCTAAGGCTGTTCTTGTGGAATTGGCAAAGGGATATTTGGAAGCCCATAGAGGGCTATGGTGAAAAAGGAAATATCTTCCGTTCAAAAGTGGAAAGAAGCTTTCTGAGAAACTGCTTTGTGTTCTGTTAATTAATTTCACAGAGTTACATCTTTCCCTTCAAGAAGCCTTTCGCTAAGGCTGTTCTTGTGGAATTGGCAAAGTGATATTTGGAAGCCCATAGAGGGCTATGGTGAAAAAGGAAATATCTTCCGTTCAAAACTGAAAAGAAGCTTTCTGAGAAATTGCTCTGTGTTCTGTTAATTCATCTCACAGAGTTACATCTTTCCCTTCAAGAAGCCTTTCGCTAAGGCTGTTCTTGTGGAATTGGCAAAGGGATATTTGGAAGCCCACAGAGGGCTATGGTGAAAAAGGAAATATCTTCCGTTCAAAACTGGAAAGAAGCTTTCTGAGAAACTGCTGTGTGTTCTTTTAATTCATCTCACAGAGTTACATCTTTCCCTTCAAGAAGCCTTTCGCTAAGACTGTTCTTGTGGAATTGGCAAAGGGATATTTGGAAGCCCATAGAGGGCTACGGTGAAAAAGGAAATATCTTCCGTTCAAAACTGGAAAGAAGCTTTCTGAGAAACTGCTCTGTGTTCTGTTAATTCATCTCACAGAGTTACATCTTTCCCTTAAAGAAGCCTTTCGCTAAGTCTGTTCTGGTGGAATTGTCAAAGGGATATTTGGAAGCCCATAGAGGGCTACGGTGAAAAAGGAAATATCTTCCGTCCAAAACTGGAAAGAAGCTTTCTGAGAAACTACTCTGTGTTCTGTTAATTCATCTCACAGAGTTACATCTTTCCCTTGAAGAAAACTTTCGCTAAGGCTGTTCTTGTGGAATTGGCAAAGGGATATTTGGAAGCCCATAGACGGCTATGGTGAAAAAGGAAATATCTTCCCTTCAAAACTGGAAAGACGCTTTCTGAGAAACTGCTTTGTGTTCTGTTAATTCATCTCACAGAGTTACATCTTTCCCTTCAAGAAGCCTTTCGCTAAGGCTGTTCTTGTGGAATTGGCAAAGGGATATTTGGAAGCCCATAGACGACTATGGTGAAAAAGGAAATATCTTCCCTTCAAAACTGGAAAGAAGCTTTCTGAGAAACTGCTCTGTGTTCTGTTAATTCATCTCACAGAGTTACATCTTTCCCTTCAAGAAGCCTTTCGCTAAGCCTGTTCTTGTGGAATTGGCAAAGGGATATTTGGAAGCCCATAGAGGGCTATGGTGAAAAAGGAAATAACTTCCGTTCAAAACTGGAAAGAAGCTTTCTGAGAAACTGCTCTGTGTTCTGTTAGTTCATCTCACAGAGTTACATCTTTCCCTTCAAGAAGCCTTTCGCTAAGGCTGTTCTTGTGGAATTGGCAAAGGGATATTTGGAAGCCCATAGAGGGCTATGGTGAAAAAGGAAATATCTTCCGTTCAAAACTGGAAAGAAGCTTTCTGAGAAACTGTTCTGTGTTCCGTTAATTCATCTCACAGAGTTACATCTTTCCCTTCAAGAAGCCTTTCGCTAAGGCTGTTCTTGTGGAATTGGCAAAGGGATATTTGGAAGCCCATAGAGGGCTATGGTGAAAAAGGAAGTATCTTCTGTTCAAAACTGGAAAGAAGCTTTCTGAGAAACTGCTCTGTGTTCTGTTAATTCATCTCACAGAGTTACATCTTTCCCTTCAAGAAGCCTTTCGCTAAGGCTGTTCTTGTGGAATTGGCAAAGGGATATTTGGAAGCCCATAGAGGGCTATGGTGAAAAAGGAAATATCTTCCGTTCAAAACTGGAAAGAAGCTTTCTGAGAAACTGCTCTGTGTTCTGTTAATTCATCTCACAGAGTTACATCTTTCCCTTCAAGTAGCCTTTCACTAAGGCTGTTCTTGTGGAATTGGCAAAGGGATATTTGGAAGCCCATAGAGGCCTATGGTGAAAAAGGAAATATCTTCCGTTCAAAAATGGAAAGAAGCTTTCTGAGAAACTGCTCTGTGTTCTGTTAATTCATCTCACAGAGTTACATCTTTCCCTTGAAGAAGCCTTTCGCTAAGCCTGTTCTTGTGGAATTGGCAAAGGGATATTTGGAAGCCCATAGAGGGCTATGGTGAAAAAGGAAATATCTTCCGTTCAAAACTGGAAAGAAGCTTTCTGAGAAACTGCTCTGTGTTCTGTTAATTCATGTCACAGAGTTACATCTTTCCCTTCAAGAAGCCTTTCGCTAAGGCTGTTCTTGTGGAATTGGCAAAGGGATATTTGGAAGCCCATAGAAGGCTATGGTGAAAAAGGTAATATCATCCGTTCAAAACTGGAAAGAAGCTTTCTGAGAAACTGCTCTGTGTTCTGTTAATTCATCTCACAGAGTTACATCTTTCCCTTCAAGAAGCCTTTCGCTAAGGCTGTTCTTGTGGAATTGGCAAAGGGATATTTGGAAGCCCATAGAGGGCTATGGTGAAAAAGGAAATATCTTCCGTTCAAAAGTGGAAAGAAGTTTTCTGAGAAACTGCTTTGTGTTCTGTTAATTAATTTCACAGAGTTACATCTTTCCCTTCAAGAAGCCTTTCGCTAAGGCTGTTCTTGTGGAATTGGCAAAGGGATATTTGGAAGCCCATAGAGGGCTATGGTGAAAAAGGAAATATCTTCCGTTCAAAACTGGAAAGAAGCTTTCTGAGAAACTGCTCTGTGTTCTGTTAATTCATCTCACAGAGTTACATCTTTCCCTTCAAGAAGCCTTTCGCTAAGGCTGTTCTTGTGGAATTGGCAAAGGGATATTTGGAAGCCCATAGAGGGCTATGGTGAAAAAGGAAATATCTTCCGTTCAAAACTGGAAAGAAGCTTTCTGAGAAACTGCTCTGTGTTCTGTTAATTCATCTCACAGAGTTACATCTTTCCCTTCAAGTGGCCTTTCACTAAGGCTGTTCTTGTGGAATTGGCAAAGGGATATTTGGAAGCCCATAGAGGGCTATGGTGAAAAAGGAAATATCTTCCGTTCAAAAATGGAAAGAAGCTTTCTGAGAAACTGCTCTGTGTTCTGTTAATTCATCTCACAGAGTTACATCTTTCCCTTGAAGAAGCCTTTCGCTAAGGCTGTTCTTGTGGAATTGGCAAAGGGATATTTGGAAGCCCATAGAGGGCTATGGTGAAAAAGGAAATATCTTCCGTTCAAAACTGGAAAGAAGCTTTCTGAGAAACTGCTCTGTGTTCTGTTAATTCATGTCACAGAGTTACATCTTTCCCTTTAAGAAGCCTTTCGCTAAGGCTGTTCTTGTGGAATTGGCAAAGGGATATTTGGAAGCCCGTAGAGGTCAATGGTGAAAAAGGAAATATCTTCCGTTCAAAACTGGAAAGAAGCTTTCTGAGAAACTGCTCTGTGTTCTGTTAATTCATGTCACAGAGTTACATCTTTCCCTTCAAGAAGCCTTTCGCTAAGGCTGTTCTTGTGGAATTGGCAAAGGGATATTTGGAAGCCCATAGAGGGCTATGGTGAAAAAGGAAATATCTTCCGTTCAAAAGTGGAAAGAAGCTTTCTGAGAAACTGCTCTGTGTTCTGTTAATTCATCTCACAGAGTTACATCTTTCCCTTCAAGAAGCCTTTCGCTAAGACTGTTCTTGCGGAATTGGCAAAGGGATATTTGGAAGCCCATAGAGGGCTACGGTGAAAAAGGAAATATCTTCCGTTCAAAACTGGAAAGAAGCTTTCTGAGAAACTGCTCTGTGTTCTGTTAATTCATCTCACAGAGTTACATCTTTCCCTTCAAGAAGCCTTTCGCTAAGGCTGTTCTGGTGGAATTGGCAAAGGGATATTTGGAAGCCCATAGAGGGCTATGGTGAAAAAGGAAATATCTTCCGTTCAAAACTGGAAAGAAGCTTTCTGAGAAACTGCTCTGTGTTCTGTTAATTCATCTCACAGAGTTACATCTTTCCCTTGAAGAAAACTTTCGCTAAGGCTGTTCTTGTGGAATTGGCAAAGGGATATTTGGAAGCCCATAGAGGGCTATGGTGAAAAAGGAAATATCTTCCGTTCAAAACTGGAAAGAAGCTTTCTGAGAAACTGCTCTGTGTTCTGTTAATTCATCTCACAGAGTTACATCTTTCCCTTGAAGAAAACTTTCGCTAAGGCTGTTCTTGTGGAATTGGCAAAGGGATATTTGGAAGCCCATAGACGGCTATGGTGAAAAAGGAAATATCTTCCCTTCAAAACTGGAAAGACGCTTTCTGAGAAACTGCTTTGTGTTCTGTTAATTCATCTCACAGAGTTACATCTTTCCCTTCAAGAAGCCTTTCGCTAAGGCTGTTCTTGTGGAATTGGCAAAGGGATATTTGGAAGCCCATAGACGACTATGGTGAAAAAGGAAATATCTTCCCTTCAAAACTGGAAAGAAGCTTTCTGAGAAACTGCTCTGTGTTCTGTTAATTCATCTCACAGAGTTACATCTTTCCCTTCAAGAAGCCTTTCGCTAAGGCTGTTCTTGTGGAATTGGCAAAGGGATATTTGGAAGCCCATAGAGGGCTATGGTGAAAAAGGAAATATCTTCCGTTCAAAAATGGAAAGAAGCTTTCTGAGAATCTGCTCTGCGTTCTGTTAATTCATCTCACAGAGTTACATCTTTCCCTTCAAGAAGCCTTTCGCTAAGGCTGTTCTTGTGGAATTGGCAAAGGGATATTTGGAAGCCCGTAGAGGGCTATGGTGAAAAAGGAAATATCTTCCGTTCAAAACTGCAAAGAAGCTTTCTGAGAAACTGCTCTGTGTTCTGTTAATTCATCTCACAGAGTTACATCTTTCCCTTCTAGAAGCCTTTCGCTAAGGCTGTTCTTGTGGAATTGGCAAAGGGATATTTGGAAGCCCATAGAGGGCTATGGTGAAAAAGGAAATATCTTCCGTTCAAAAGTGGAAAGAAGCTTTTTGAGAAACTGCTTTGTGTTCTGTTAATTAATTTCACAGAGTTACATCTTTCCCTTCAAGAAGCCTTTCGCTAAGGCTGTTCTTGTGGAATTGGCAAAGGGATATTTGGAAGCCCATAGAGGGCTATGGTGAAAAAGGAAATATCTTCCGTTCAAAACTGAAAAGAAGCTTTCTGAGAAACTGCTCTGTGTTCTGTTAATTCATCTCACAGAGTTACATCTTTCCCTTCAAGAAGCCTTTCGCTAAGGCTGTTCTTGTGGAATTGGCAAAGGGATATTTGGAAGCCCATAGAGGGCATTGGTGAAAAAGGAAATATCTTCCGTTCAAAACTGGAAAGAAGCTTTCTGAGAAACTGCTCTGTGTTCTGTTAATTCATCTCACAGAGTTACATCTTTCCCTTGTAGAAGCCTTTCGCTAAGGCTGTTCTTGTGGAATTGGCAAAGGGATATTTGGAAGCCCATAGAGGGCTATGGTGAAAAAGGTAATATCTTCCGTTCAAAACTGGAAAGATGCTTTCTGAGAAACTGCTCTGTGTTCTGTTAATACATCTCACAGAGTTACATCTTTCCCTTCAAGAAGCCTTTCGCTAAGGCTGTTCTTGTGGAATTGGCAAAGGGATATTTGGAAGCCCATAGAGGGCTATGGTGAAAAAGGAAATATCTTCCGTTCAAAAGTGGAAAGAAGCTTTCTGAGAAACTGCTTTGTGTTCTGTTAATTAATTTCACAGAGTTACATCTTTCCCTTCAAGAAGCCTTTCGCTAAGGCTGTTCTTGTGGAATTGGCAAAGTGATATTTGGAAGCCCATAGAGGGCTATGGTGAAAAAGGAAATATCTTCCGTTCAAAACTGAAAAGAAGCTTTCTGAGAAATTGCTCTGTGTTCTGTTAATTCATCTCACAGAGTTACATCTTTCCCTTCAAGAAGCCTTTCGCTAAGGCTGTTCTTGTGGAATTGGCAAAGGGATATTTGGAAGCCCACAGAGGGCTATGGTGAAAAAGGAAATATCTTCCGTTCAAAACTGGAAAGAAGCTTTCTGAGAAACTGCTGTGTGTTCTTTTAATTCATCTCACAGAGTTACATCTTTCCCTTCAAGAAGCCTTTCGCTAAGACTGTTCTTGTGGAATTGGCAAAGGGATATTTGGAAGCCCATAGAGGGCTACGGTGAAAAAGGAAATATCTTCCGTTCAAAACTGGAAAGAAGCTTTCTGAGAAACTGCTCTGTGTTCTGTTAATTCATCTCACAGAGTTACATCTTTCCCTTAAAGAAGCCTTTCGCTAAGTCTGTTCTGGTGGAATTGTCAAAGGGATATTTGGAAGCCCATAGAGGGCTACGGTGAAAAAGGAAATATCTTCCGTTCAAAACTGGAAAGAAGCTTTCTGAGAAACTACTCTGTGTTCTGTTAATTCATCTCACAGAGTTACATCTTTCCCTTGAAGAAAACTTTCGCTAAGGCTGTTCTTGTGGAATTGGCAAAGGGATATTTGGAAGCCCATAGACGGCTATGGTGAAAAAGGAAATATCTTCCCTTCAAAACTGGAAAGACGCTTTCTGAGAAACTGCTTTGTGTTCTGTTAATTCATCTCACAGAGTTACATCTTTCCCTTCAAGAAGCCTTTCGCTAAGGCTGTTCTTGTGGAATTGGCAAAGGGATATTTGGAAGCCCATAGACGACTATGGTGAAAAAGGAAATATCTTCCCTTCAAAACTGGAAAGAAGCTTTCTGAGAAACTGCTCTGTGTTCTGTTAATTCATCTCACAGAGTTACATCTTTCCCTTCAAGAAGCCTTTCGCTAAGGCTGTTCTTGTGGAATTGGCAAAGGGATATTTGGAAGCCCATAGAGGGCTATGGTGAAAAAGGAAATAACTTCCGTTCAAAACTGGAAAGAAGCTTTCTGAGAAACTGCTCTGTGTTCTGTTAGTTCATCTCACAGAGTTACATCTTTCCCTTCAAGAAGCCTTTCGCTAAGGCTGTTCTTGTGGAATTGGCAAAGGGATATTTGGAAGCCCATAGAGGGCTATGGTGAAAAAGGAAATATCTTCCGTTCAAAACTGGAAAGAAGCTTTCTGAGAAACTGTTCTGTGTTCCGTTAATTCATCTCACAGAGTTACATCTTTCCCTTCAAGAAGCCTTTCGCTAAGGCTGTTCTTGTGGAATTGGCAAAGGGATATTTGGAAGCCCATAGAGGGCTATGGTGAAAAAGGAAGTATCTTCCGTTCAAAACTGGAAAGAAGCTTTCTGAGAAACTGCTCTGTGTTCTGTTAATTCATCTCACAGAGTTACATCTTTCCCTTCAAGAAGCCTTTCGCTAAGGCTGTTCTTGTGGAATTGGCAAAGGGATATTTGGAAGCAGATAGAGGGCTATGGTGAAAAAGGAAATATCTTCCGTTCAAAACTGGAAAGAAGCTTTCTGAGAAACTGCTCTGTGTTCTGTTAATTCATGTCACAGAGTTACATCTTTCCCTTCAAGAAGCCTTTCGCTAAGGCTGTTCTTGTGGAATTGGCAAAGGGATATTTGGAAGCCCGTAGAGGTCAATGGTGAAAAACGAAATATCTTCCCTTCAAAACTGGAAAGAAGCTTTCTGAGAAACTGCTCTGTGTTCTGTTAATTCATCTCACAGAGTTACATCTCTCCCTTCAAGAAGCCTTTCGCTAAGGCTGTTCTTGTGGAATTGGCAAAGGGATATTTGGAAGCCCATAGAGGGCTATGGTGAAAAAGGAAATATCTTCCGTTCAAAAATGGAAAGAAGCTTTCTGAGAATCTGCTCTGCGTTCTGTTAATTCATCTCACAGAGTTACATCTTTCCCTTCAAGAAGCCTTTCGCTAAGGCTGTTCTTGTGGAATTGGCAAAGGGATATTTGGAAGCCCGTAGAGGGCTATGGTGAAAAAGGAAATATCTTCCGTTCAAAACTGCAAAGAAGCTTTCTGAGAAACTGCTCTGTGTTCTGTTAATTCATCTCACAGTGTTACATCTTTCCCTTCAAGAAGCCTTTCGCTAAGGCTGTTCTTGTGGAATTGGCAAAGGGATATTTGGAAGCCCATAGAAGGCTATGGTGAAAAAGGTAATATCATCCGTTCAAAACTGGAAAGAAGCTTTCTGAGAAACTGCTCTGTGTTCTGTTAATTCATCTCACAGAGTTACATCTTTCCCTTCAAGAAGCCTTTCGCTAAGGCTGTTCTTGTGGAATTGGCAAAGGGATATTTGGAAGCCCATAGAGGGCTATGGTGAAAAAGGAAATATCTTCCGTTCAAAAGTGGAAAGAAGTTTTCTGAGAAACTGCTTTGTGTTCTGTTAATTAATTTCACAGAGTTACATCTTTCCCTTCAAGAAGCCTTTCGCTAAGGCTGTTCTTGTGGAATTGGCAAAGGGATATTTGGAAGCCCATAGAGGGCTATGGTGAAAAAGGAAATATCTTCCGTTCAAAACTGGAAAGAAGCTTTCTGAGAAACTGCTCTGTGTTCTGTTAATTCATCTCACAGAGTTACATCTTTCCCTTCAAGAAGCCTTTCGCTAAGGCTGTTCTTGTGGAATTGGCAAAGGGATATTTGGAAGCCCATAGAGGGCTATGGTGAAAAAGGAAATATCTTCCGTTCAAAACTGGAAAGAAGCTTTCTGAGAAACTGCTCTGTGTTCTGTTAATTCATCTCACAGAGTTACATCTTTCCCTTCAAGTGGCCTTTCACTAAGGCTGTTCTTGTGGAATTGGCAAAGGGATATTTGGAAGCCCATAGAGGGCTATGGTGAAAAAGGAAATATCTTCCGTTCAAAAATGGAAAGAAGCTTTCTGAGAAACTGCTCTGTGTTCTGTTAATTCATCTCACAGAGTTACATCTTTCCCTTGAAGAAGCCTTTCGCAAAGGCTGTTCTTGTGGAATTGGCAAAGGGATATTTGGAAGCCCATAGAGGGCTATGGTGAAAAAGGAAATATCTTCCGTTCAAAACTGGAAAGAAGCTTTCTGAGAAACTGCTCTGTGTTCTGTTAATTCATCTCACAGAGTTACATCTTTCCCTTCAAGAAGCCTTTCGCTAAGGCTGTTCTTGTGGAATTGGCAAAGGGATATTTGGAAGCCCATAGAGGGCATTGGTGAAAAAGGAAATATCTTCCGTTCAAAACTGGAAAGAAGCTTTCTGAGAAACTGCTCTGTGTTCTGTTAATTCATCTCACAGAGTTACATCTTTCCCTTGTAGAAGCCTTTCGCTAAGGCTGTTCTTGTGGAATTGGCAAAGGGATATTTGGAAGCCCATAGAGGGCTATGGTGAAAAAGGTAATATCTTCCGTTCAAAACTGGAAAGATGCTTTCTGAGAAACTGCTCTGTGTTCTGTTAATACATCTCACAGAGTTACATCTTTCCCTTCAAGAAGCCTTTCGCTAAGGCTGTTCTTGTGGAATTGGCAAAGGGATATTTGGAAGCCCATAGAGGGCTATGGTGAAAAAGGAAATATCTTCCGTTCAAAAGTGGAAAGAAGCTTTCTGAGAAACTGCTTTGTGTTCTGTTAATTAATTTCACAGAGTTACATCTTTCCCTTCAAGAAGCCTTTCGCTAAGGCTGTTCTTGTGGAATTGGCAAAGTGATATTTGGAAGCCCATAGAGGGCTATGGTGAAAAAGGAAATATCTTCCGTTCAAAACTGACAAGAAGCTTTCTGAGAAATTGCTCTGTGTTCTGTTAATTCATCTCACAGAGTTACATCTTTCCCTTCAAGAAGCCTTTCGCTAAGGCTGTTCTTGTGGAATTGGCAAAGGGATATTTGGAAGCCCACAGAGGGCTATGGTGAAAAAGGAAATATCTTCCGTTCAAAACTGGAAAGAAGCTTTCTGAGAAACTGCTGTGTGTTCTTTTAATTCATCTCACAGAGTTACATCTTTCCCTTCAAGAAGCCTTTCGCTAAGACTGTTCTTGTGGAATTGGCAAAGGGATATTTGGAAGCCCATAGAGGGCTACGGTGAAAAAGGAAATATCTTCCGTTCAAAACTGGAAAGAAGCTTTCTGAGAAACTGCTCTGTGTTCTGTTAATTCATCTCACAGAGTTACATCTTTCCCTTAAAGAAGCCTTTCGCTAAGTCTGTTCTGGTGGAATTGTCAAAGGGATATTTGGAAGCCCATAGAGGGCTACGGTGAAAAAGGAAATATCTTCCGTTCAAAACTGGAAAGAAGCTTTCTGAGAAACTACTCTGTGTTCTGTTAATTCATCTCACAGAGTTACATCTTTCCCTTGAAGAAAACTTTCGCTAAGGCTGTTCTTGTGGAATTGGCAAAGGGATATTTGGAAGCCCATAGACGGCTATGGTGAAAAAGGAAATATCTTCCCTTCAAAACTGGAAAGACGCTTTCTGAGAAACTGCTTTGTGTTCTGTTAATTCATCTCACAGAGTTACATCTTTCCCTTCAAGAAGCCTTTCGCTAAGGCTGTTCTTGTGGAATTGGCAAAGGGATATTTGGAAGCCCATAGACGACTATGGTGAAAAAGGAAATATCTTCCCTTCAAAACTGGAAAGAAGCTTTCTGAGAAACTGCTCTGTGTTCTGTTAATTCATCTCACAGAGTTACATCTTTCCCTTCAAGAAGCCTTTCGCTAAGGCTGTTCTTGTGGAATTGGCAAAGGGATATTTGGAAGCCCATAGAGGGCTATGGTGAAAAAGGAAATAACTTCCGTTCAAAACTGGAAAGAAGCTTTCTGAGAAACTGCTCTGTGTTCTGTTAGTTCATCTCACAGAGTTACATCTTTCCCTTCAAGAAGCCTTTCGCTAAGGCTGTTCTTGTGGAATTGGCAAAGGGATATTTGGAAGCCCATAGAGGGCTATGGTGAAAAAGGAAATATCTTCCGTTCAAAACTGGAAAGAAGCTTTCTGAGAAACTGCTCTGTGTTCTGTTAATTCATGTCACAGAGTTACATCTTTCCCTTCAAGAAGCCTTTCGCTAAGGCTGTTCTTGTGGAATTGGCAAAGGGATATTTGGAAGCCCGTAGAGGTCAATGGTGAAAAACGAAATATCTTCCCTTCAAAACTGGAAAGAAGCTTTCTGAGAAACTGCTCTGTGTTCTGTTAATTCATCTCACAGAGTTACATCTCTCCCTTCAAGAAGCCTTTCGCTAAGGCTGTTCTTGTGGAATTGGCAAAGGGATATTTGGAAGCCCATAGAGGGCTATGGTGAAAAAGGAAATATCTTCCGTTCAAAAATGGAAAGAAGCTTTCTGAGAATCTGCTCTGCGTTCTGTTAATTCATCTCACAGAGTTACATCTTTCCCTTCAAGAAGCCTTTCGCTAAGGCTGTTCTTGTGGAATTGGCAAAGGGATATTTGGAAGCCCGTAGAGGGCTATGGTGAAAAAGGAAATATCTTCCGTTCAAAACTGCAAAGAAGCTTTCTGAGAAACTGCTCTGTGTTCTGTTAATTCATCTCACAGTGTTACATCTTTCCCTTCAAGAAGCCTTTCGCTAAGGCTGTTCTTGTGGAATTGGCAAAGGGATATTTGGAAGCCCATAGAAGGCTATGGTGAAAAAGGTAATATCATCCGTTCAAAACTGGAAAGAAGCTTTCTGAGAAACTGCTCTGTGTTCTGTTAATTCATCTCACCGAGTTACATCTTTCCCTTCAAGAAGCCTTTCGCTAAGGCTGTTCTTGTGGAATTGGCAAAGGGATATTTGGAAGCCCATAGAGGGCTATGGTGAAAAAGGAAATATCTTCCGTTCAAAAGTGGAAAGAAGTTTTCTGAGAAACTGCTTTGTGTTCTGTTAATTAATTTCACAGAGTTACATCTTTCCCTTCAAGAAGCCTTTCGCTAAGGCTGTTCTTGTGGAATTGGCAAAGGGATATTTGGAAGCCCATAGAGGGCTATGGTGAAAAAGGAAATATCTTCCGTTCAAAACTGGAAAGAAGCTTTCTGAGAAACTGCTCTGTGTTCTGTTAATTCATCTCACAGAGTTACATCTTTCCCTTCAAGAAGCCTTTCGCTAAGGCTGTTCTTGTGGAATTGGCAAAGGGATATTTGGAAGCCCATAGAGGGCTATGGTGAAAAAGGAAATATCTTCCGTTCAAAACTGGAAAGAAGCTTTCTGAGAAACTGCTCTGTGTTCTGTTAATTCATCTCACAGAGTTACATCTTTCCCTTCAAGTGGCCTTTCACTAAGGCTGTTCTTGTGGAATTGGCAAAGGGATATTTGGAAGCCCATAGAGGGCTATGGTGAAAAAGGAAATATCTTCCGTTCAAAAATGGAAAGAAGCTTTCTGAGAAACTGCTCTGTGTTCTGTTAATTCATCTCACAGAGTTACATCTTTCCCTTGAAGAAGCCTTTCGCTAAGGCTGTTCTTGTGGAATTGGCAAAGGGATATTTGGAAGCCCATAGAGGGCTATGGTGAAAAAGGAAATATCTTCCGTTCAAAACTGGAAAGAAGCTTTCTGAGAAACTGCTCTGTGTTCTGTTAATTCATGTCACAGAGTTACATCTTTCCCTTTAAGAAGCCTTTCGCTAAGGCTGTTCTTGTGGAATTGGCAAAGGGATATTTGGAAGCCCGTAGAGGTCAATGGTGAAAAAGGAAATATCTTCCGTTCAAAACTGGAAAGAAGCTTTCTGAGAAACTGCTCTGTGTTCTGTTAATTCATCTCACAGAGTTACATCTTTCCCTTCTAGAAGCCTTTCGCTAAGGCTGTTCTTGTGGAATTGGCAAAGGGATATTTGGAAGCCCATAGAGGGCTATGGTGAAAAAGGAAATATCTTCCGTTCAAAAGTGGAAAGAAGCTTTCTGAGAAACTGCTCTGTGTTCTGTTAATTCATCTCACAGAGTTACATCTTTCCCTTCAAGAAGCCTTTCGCTAAGACTGTTCTTGCGGAATTGGCAAAGGGATATTTGGAAGCCCATAGAGGGCTACGGTGAAAAAGGAAATATCTTCCGTTCAAAACTGGAAAGAAGCTTTCTGAGAAACTGCTCTGTGTTCTGTTAATTCATCTCACAGAGTTACATCTTTCCCTTCAAGAAGCCTTTCGCTAAGGCTGTTCTGGTGGAATTGGCAAAGGGATATTTGGAAGCCCATAGAGGGCTATGGTGAAAAAGGAAATATCTTCCGTTCAAAACTGGAAAGAAGCTTTCTGAGAAACTGCTCTGTGTTCTGTTAATTCATCTCACAGAGTTACATCTTTCCCTTGAAGAAAACTTTCGCTAAGGCTGTTCTTGTGGAATTGGCAAAGGGATATTTGGAAGCCCATAGACGGCTATGGTGAAAAAGGAAATATCTTCCCTTCAAAACTGGAAAGACGCTTTCTGAGAAACTGCTTTGTGTTCTGTTAATTCATCTCACAGAGTTACATCTTTCCCTTCAAGAAGCCTTTCGCTAAGGCTGTTCTTGTGGAATTGGCAAAGGGATATTTGGAAGCCCATAGACGACTATGGTGAAAAAGGAAATATCTTCCCTTCAAAACTGGAAAGAAGCTTTCTGAGAAACTGCTCTGTGTTCTGTTAATTCATCTCACAGAGTTACATCTTTCCCTTCAAGAAGCCTTTCGCTAAGGCTGTTCTTGTGGAATTGGCAAAGGGATATTTGGAAGCCCATAGAGGGCTATGGTGAAAAAGGAAATATCTTCCGTTCAAAAATGGAAAGAAGCTTTCTGAGAATCTGCTCTGCGTTCTGTTAATTCATCTCACAGAGTTACATCTTTCCCTTCAAGAAGCCTTTCGCTAAGGCTGTTCTTGTGGAATTGGCAAAGGGATATTTGGAAGCCCGTAGAGGGCTATGGTGAAAAAGGAAATATCTTCCGTTCAAAACTGCAAAGAAGCTTTCTGAGAAACTGCTCTGTGTTCTGTTAATTCATCTCACAGAGTTACATCTTTCCCTTCTAGAAGCCTTTCGCTAAGGCTGTTCTTGTGGAATTGGCAAAGGGATATTTGGAAGCCCATAGAGGGCTATGGTGAAAAAGGAAATATCTTCCGTTCAAAAGTGGAAAGAAGCTTTCTGAGAAACTGCTTTGTGTTCTGTTAATTAATTTCACAGAGTTACATCTTTCCCTTCAAGAAGCCTTTCGCTAAGGCTGTTCTTGTGGAATTGGCAAAGGGATATTTGGAAGCCCATAGAGGGCTATGGTGAAAAAGGAAATATCTTCCGTTCAAAACTGAAAAGAAGCTTTCTGAGAAACTGCTCTGTGTTCTGTTAATTCATCTCACAGAGTTACATCTTTCCCTTCAAGAAGCCTTTCGCTAAGGCTGTACTTGTGGAATTGGCAAAGGGATATTTGGAAGCCCACAGAGGGCTATGGTGAAAAAGGAAATATCTTCCGTTCAAAACTGGAAAGAAGCTTTCTGAGAAACTGCTCTGTGTTCTTTTAATTCATCTCACAGAGTTACATCTTTCCCTTGTAGAAGCCTTTCGCTAAGACTGTTCTTGTGGAATTGGCAAAGGGATATTTGGAAGCCCATAGAGGGCTACGGTGAAAAAGGAAATATCTTCCGTTCAAAACTGGAAAGAAGCTTTCTGAGAAACTGCTCTGTGTTCTGTTAATTCATCTCACAGAGTTACATCTTTCCCTTCAAGAAGCCTTTCGCTAAGGCTGTTCTGGTGGAATTGGCAAAGGGATATTTGGAAGCCCATAGAGGGCTATGGTGAAAAAGAAAATATCTTCCGTTCAAAACTGGAAAGAAGCTTTCTGAGAAACTGCTCTGTGTTCTGTTAATTCATCTCACAGAGTTACATCTTTCCCTTGAAGAAAACTTTCGCTAAGGCTGTTCTTGTGGAATTGGCAAAGGGATATTTGGAAGCCCATAGACGGCTATGGTGAAAAAGGAAATATCTTCCCTTCAAAACTGGAAAGACGCTTTCTGAGAAACTGCTTTGTGTTCTGTTAATTCATCTCACAGAGTTACATCTTTCCCTTCAAGAAGCCTTTCGCTAAGGCTGTTCTTGTGGAATTGGCAAAGGGATATTTGGAAGCCCATAGAGGGCTATGGTGAAAAAGGAAATATCTTCCGTTCAAAAATGGAAAGAAGCTTTCTGAGAATCTGCTCTGCGTTCTGTTAATTCATCTCACAGAGTTACATCTTTCCCTTCAAGAAGCCTTTCGCTAAGGCTGTTCTTGTGGAATTGGCAAAGGGATATTTGGAAGCCCGTAGAGGGCTATGGTGAAAAAGGAAATATCTTCCGTTCAAAACTGCAAAGAAGCTTTCTGAGAAACTGCTCTGTGTTCTGTTAATTCATCTCACAGTGTTACATCTTTCCCTTCAAGAAGCCTTTCGCTAAGGCTGTTCTTGTGGAATTGGCAAAGGGATATTTGGAAGCCCATAGAAGGCTATGGTGAAAAAGGTAATATCATCCGTTCAAAACTGGAAAGAAGCTTTCTGAGAAACTGCTCTGTGTTCTGTTAATTCATCTCACAGAGTTACATCTTTCCCTTCAAGAAGCCTTTCGCTAAGGCTGTTCTTGTGGAATTGGCAAAGGGATATTTGGAAGCCCATAGAGGGCTATGGTGAAAAAGGAAATATCTTCCGTTCAAAAATGGAAAGAAGCTTTCTGAGAAACTGCTCTGTGTTCTGTTAATTCATCTCACAGAGTTACATCTTTCCCTTGAAGAAGCCTTTCGCTAAGGCTGTTCTTGTGGAATTGGCAAAGGGATATTTGGAAGCCCATAGAGGGCTATGGTGAAAAAGGAAATATCTTCCGTTCAAAACTGGAAAGAAGCTTTCTGAGAAACTGCTCTGTGTTCTGTTAATTCATGTCACAGAGTTACATCTTTCCCTTTAAGAAGCCTTCCGCTAAGGCTGTTCTTGTGGAATTGGCAAAGGGATATTTGGAAGCCCGTAGAGGTCAATGGTGAAAAAGGAAATATCTTCCGTTCAAAACTGGAAAGAAGCTTTCTGAGAAACTGCTCTGTGTTCTGTTAATTCATCTCACAGAGTTACATCTTTCCCTTCTAGAAGCCTTTCGCTAAGGCTGTTCTTGTGGAATTGGCAAAGGGATATTTGGAAGCCCATAGAGGGCTATGGTGAAAAAGGAAATATCTTCCGTTCAAAAGTGGAAAGAAGCTTTCTGAGAAACTGCTCTGTGTTCTGTTAATTCATCTCACAGAGTTACATCTTTCCCTTCAAGAAGCCTTTCGCTAAGACTGTTCTTGCGGAATTGGCAAAGGGATATTTGGAAGCCCATAGAGGGCTACGGTGAAAAAGGAAATATCTTCCGTTCAAAACTGGAAAGAAGCTTTCTGAGAAACTGCTCTGTGTTCTGTTAATTCATCTCACAGAGTTACATCTTTCCCTTCAAGAAGCCTTTCGCTAAGGCTGTTCTGGTGGAATTGGCAAAGGGATATTTGGAAGCCCATAGAGGGCTATGGTGAAAAAGGAAATATCTTCCGTTCAAAACTGGAAAGAAGCTTTCTGAGAAACTGCTCTGTGTTCTGTTAATTCATCTCACAGAGTTACATCTTTCCCTTGAAGAAAACTTTCGCTAAGGCTGTTCTTGTGGAATTGGCAAAGGGATATTTGGAAGCCCATAGACGGCTATGGTGAAAAAGGAAATATCTTCCGTTCAAAACTGGAAAGACGCTTTCTGAGAAACTGCTTTGTGTTCTGTTAATACATCTCACAGAGTTACATCTTTCCCTTCAAGAAGCCTTTCGCTAAGGCTGTTCTTGTGGAATTGGCAAAGGGATATTTGGAAGCCCATAGACGACTATGGTGAAAAAGGAAATATCTTCCCTTCAAAACTGGAAAGAAGCTTTCTGAGAAACTGCTCTGTGTTCTGTTAATTCATCTCACAGAGTTACATCTTTCCCTTCAAGAAGCCTTTCGCTAAGGCTGTTCTTGTGGAATTGGCAAAGGGATATTTGGAAGCCCATAGAGGGCTATGGTGAAAAAGGAAATATCTTCCGTTCAAAAATGGAAAGAAGCTTTCTGAGAATCTGCTCTGCGTTCTGTTAATTCATCTCACAGAGTTACATCTTTCCCTTCAAGAAGCCTTTCGCTAAGGCTGTTCTTGTGGAATTGGCAAAGGGATATTTGGAAGCCCGTAGAGGGCTATGGTGAAAAAGGAAATATCTTCCGTTCAAAACTGCAAAGAAGCTTTCTGAGAAACTGCTCTGTGTTCTGTTAATTCATCTCACAGAGTTACATCTTTCCCTTCTAGAAGCCTTTCGCTAAGGCTGTTCTTGTGGAATTGGCAAAGGGATATTTGGAAGCCCATAGAGGGCTATGGTGAAAAAGGAAATATCTTCCGTTCAAAAGTGGAAAGAAGCTTTCTGAGAAACTGCTTTGTGTTCTGTTAATTAATTTCACAGAGTTACATCTTTCCCTTCAAGAAGCCTTTCGCTAAGGCTGTTCTTGTGGAATTGGCAAAGGGATATTTGGAAGCCCATAGAGGGCTATGGTGAAAAAGGAAATATCTTCCGTTCAAAACTGAAAAGAAGCTTTCTGAGAAACTGCTCTGTGTTCTGTTAATTCATCTCACAGAGTTACATCTTTCCCTTCAAGAAGCCTTTCGCTAAGGCTGTACTTGTGGAATTGGCAAAGGGATATTTGGAAGCCCACAGAGGGTTATGGTGAAAAAGGAAATATCTTCCGTTCAAAACTGGAAAGAAGCTTTCTGAGAAACTGCTCTGTGTTCTTTTAATTCATCTCACAGAGTTACATCTTTCCCTTCAAGAAGCCTTTCGCTAAGACTGTTCTTGTGGAATTGGCAAAGGGATATTTGGAAGCCCATAGAGGGCTACGGTGAAAAAGGAAATATCTTCCGTTCAAAACTGGAAAGAAGCTTTCTGAGAAACTGCTCTGTGTTCTGTTAATTCATCTCACAGAGTTACATCTTTCCCTTCAAGAAGCCTTTCGCTAAGGCTGTTCTGGTGGAATTGGAAAAGGGATATTTGGAAGCCCATAGAGGGCTATGGTGAAAAAGAAAATATCTTCCGTTCAAAACTGGAAAGAAGCTTTCTGAGAAACTGCTCTGTGTTCTGTTAATTCATCTCACAGAGTTACATCTTTCCCTTGAAGAAAACTTTCGCTAAGGCTGTTCTTGTGGAATTGGCAAAGGGATATTTGGAAGCCCATAGACGGCTATGGTGAAAAAGGAAATATCTTCCCTTCAAAACTGGAAAGACGCTTTCTGAGAAACTGCTTTGTGTTCTGTTAATTCATCTCACAGAGTTACATCTTTCCCTTCAAGAAGCCTTTCGCTAAGGCTGTTCTTGTGGAATTGGCAAAGGGATATTTGGAAGCCCATAGACGACTATGGTGAAAAAGGAAATATCTTCCCTTCAAAACTGGAAAGAAGCTTTCTGAGAAACTGCTCTGTGTTCTGTTAATTCATCTCACAGAAGTACATCTTTCCCTTCAAGAAGCCTTTCGCTAAGGCTGTTCTTGTGGAATTGGCAAAGGGATATTTGGAAGCCCATAGAGGGCTATGGTGAAAAAGGAAATATCTTCCGTTCAAAACTGGAAAGAAGCTTTCTGAGAAACTGCTCTGTGTTCTGTTAGTTCATCTCACAGAGTTACATCTTTCCCTTCAAGAAGCCTTTCGCTAAGGCTGTTCTTGTGGAATTGGCAAAGGGATATTTGGAAGCCCATAGAGGGCTATGGTGAAAAAGGAAATATCTTCCGTTCAAAACTGGAAAGAAGCTTTCTGAGAAACTGCTCTGTGTTCTGTTAATTCATCTCACAGAGTTACATCTTTCCCTTCAAGAAGCCTTTCGCTAAGGCTGTTCTTGTGGAATTGGCAAAGGGATATTTGGAAGCCCATAGAGGGCTATGGTGAAAAAGGTAATATCTTCCGTTCAAAACTGGAAAGAAGCTTTCTGAGAAACTGCTCTGTGTTCTGTTAATTCATCTCACAGAGTTACATCTTTCCCTTCAAGTAGCCTTTCACTAAGGCTGTTCTTGTGGAATTGGCAAAGGGATATTTGGATGCCCATAGAGGGCTATGGTGAAAAAGGAAATATCTTCCGTTCAAAAATGGAAAGAAGCTTTCTGAGAAACTGCTCTGTGTTCTGTTAATTCATCTCACAGAGTTACATCTTTCCCTTGAAGAAGCCTTTCGCTAAGGCTGTTCTTGTGGAATTGGCAAAGGGATATTTGGAAGCCCATAGAGGGCTATGTTGAAAAAGGAAATATCTTCCGTTCAAAACTGGAAAGAAGCTTTCTGAGAAACTGCTCTGTGTTCTGTTAATTCATGTCACAGAGTTACATCTTTCCCTTCAAGAAGCCTTTCGCTAAGGCTGTTCTTGTGGAATTGGCAAAGGGATATTTGGAAGCCCGTAGAGGTCAATGGTGAAAAAGGAAATATCTTCAGTTCAAAACTGGAAAGAAGCTTTCTGAGAAACTGCTCTGTGTTCTGTTAATTCATCTCACAGAGTTACATCTCTCCCTTCAAGAAGCCTTTCGCTAAGGCTGTTCTTGTGGAATTGGCAAAGGGATATTTGGAAGCCCATAGAGGGCTATGGTGAAAAAGGAAATATCTTCCGTTCAAAACTGGAAAGAAGCTTTCTGAGAAACTGCTCTGCGTTCTGTTAATTCATCTCACAGAGTTACATCTTTCCCTTCAAGAAGCCTTTCGCTAAGGCTGTTCTTGTGGAATTGGCAAAGGGATATTTGGAAGCCCGTAGAGGGCTATGGTGAAAAAGGAAATATCTTCCGTTCAAAACTGCAAAGAAGCTTTCTGAGAAACTGCTCTGTGTTCTGTTAATTCATCTCACAGTGTTACATCTTTCCCTTCAAGAAGCCTTTCGCTAAGGCTGTTCTTGTGGAATTGGCAAAGGGATATTTGGAAGCACATAGATGGCTATGGTGAAAAAGGTAATATCTTCCGTTCAAAACTGGAAAGAAGCTTTCTGAGAAACTGCTCTGTGTTCTGTTAATTCATCTCACAGAGTTACATCTTTCCCTTCAAGAAGCCTTTCGCTAAGGCTGTTCTTGTGGAATTGGCAAAGGGATATTTGGAAGCCCATAGAGGGCTACGGTGAAAAAGGAAATATCTTCCGTTCAAAAGTGGAAAGAAGCTTTCTGAGAAACTGGTTTGTGTTCTGTTAATTAACTTCACAGAGTTACATCTTTCCCTTCAAGAAGCCTTTCGCTAAGGCTGTTCTTGTGGAATTGGCAAAGGGATATTTGGAAGCCCATAGAGGGCTATGGTGAAAAAGGAAATATCTTCCGTTCAAAACTGAAAAGAAGCTTTCTGAGAAACTGCTCTGTGTTCTGTTAATTCATCTCACAGAGTTACATCTTTCCCTTCAAGAAGCCTTTCGCTAAGGCTGTTCTTGTGGAATTGGCAAAGGGATATTTGGAAGCCCACAGAGGGCAATGGTGAAAAAGGAAATATCTTCCGTTCAAAACTGGAAAGAAGCTTTCTGAGAAACTGCTCTGTGTTCTTTTAATTCATCTCACAGAGTTACATCTTTCCCTTCAAGAAGCCTTTCGCTAAGACTGTTCTTGTGGAATTGGCAAACGGATATTTGGAAGCCCATAGAGGGCTACGGTGAAAAAGGAAATATCTTCCGTTCAAAACTGGAAAGAAGCTTTCTGAGAAACTGCTCTGTGTTCTGTTAATTCATCTCACAGAGTTACATCTTTCCCTTCAAGAAGCCTTTCGCTAAGGCTGTTCTTGTGGAATTGGCAAAGGGATATTTGGAAGCCCATAGACGACTATGGTGAAAAAGGAAATATCTTCCCTTCAAAACTGGAAAGAAGCTTTCTGAGAAACTGCTCTGTGTTCTGTTAATTCATCTCACAGAGTTACATCTTTCCCTTCAAGAAGCCTTTCGCTAAGGCTGTTCTTGTGGAATTGGCAAAGGGATATTTGGAAGCCCATAGAGGGCTATGGTGAAAAAGGAAATATCTTCCGTTCAAAACTGGAAAGAAGCTTTCTGAGAAACTGCTCTGTGTTCTGTTAGTTCATCTCACAGAGTTACATCTTTCCCTTCAAGAAGCCTTTCGCTAAGGCTGTTCTTGTGGAATTGGCAAAGGGATATTTGGAAGCCCATAGAGGGCTATGGTGAAAAAGGAAATGTCTTCCGTTCAAAACTGGAAAGAAGCTTTCTGAGAAACTGTTCTGTGTTCTGTTAATTCATCTCACAGAGTTACATCTTTCCCTTCAAGAAGCCTTTCGCTAAGGCTGTTCTTGTGGAATTGGCAAAGGGATATTTGGAAGCCCATAGAGGGCTATGGTGAAAAAGGAAATATCTTCCGTTCAAAACTGGAAAGAAGCTTTCTGAGAAACTGCTCTGTGTTCTGTTAATTCATCTCACAGAGTTACATCTTTCCCTTCAAGAAGCCTTTCGCTAAGGCTGTTCTTGTGGAATTGGCAAAGGGATATTTGGAAGCCCATAGAGAGCTATGGTGAAAAAGGAAATATCTTCCGTTCAAAACTGGAAAGAAGCTTTCTGAGAAACTGCTCTGTGTTCTGGTAATTCATCTCACAGAGTTACATCTTTCCCTTCAAGTAACCTTTCACTAAGGCTGTTCTTGTGGAATTGGCAAAGGGATATTTGGAAGCCCATAGAGGGCTATGGTGAAAAAGGAAATATCTTCCGTTCAAAAATGGAAAGAAGCTTTCTGAGAAACTGCTCTGTGTTCTGTTAATTCATCTCACAGAGTTACATCTTTCCCTTGAAGAAACCTTTCGCTAAGGCTGTTCTTGTGGAATTGGCAAAGGGATATTTGGAAGCCCATAGAGGGCTATGGTGAAAAAGGAAATATCTTCCGTTCAAAACTGGAAAGAAGCTTTCTGAGAAACTGCTCTGTGTTCTGTTAATTCATGTCACAGAGTTACATCTTTCCCTTCAAGAAGCCTTTCGCTAAGGCTGTTCTTGTGGAATTGGCAAAGGGATATTTGGAAGCCCGTAGAGGTCAATGGTGAAAAAGGAAATATCTTCCGTTCAAAACTGGAAAGAAGCTTTCTGAGAAACTGCTCTGTGTTCTGTTAATTCATCTCACAGAGTTACATCTTTCCCTTCAAGAAGCCTTTCGCTAAGGCTGTTCTTGTGGAATTGGCAAAGGGATATTTGGAAGCCCATAGAGGGCTATGGTGAAAAAGGAAATATCTTCCGTTCAAAACTGGAAAGAAGCTTTCTGAGAAACTGCTCTGTGTTCTGTTAGTTCATCTCACAGGGTTACATCTTTCCCTTCAAGAAGCCTTTCGCTAAGGCTGTTCTTGTGGATTTGGCAAAGGGATATTTGGAAGCCCATAGAGGGCTATGGTGAAAAAGGAAATATATTCCGTTCAAAACTGGAAAGAAGCTTTCTGAGAAACTGCTCTGTGTTCTGTTAATTCATCTCACAGAGTTACATCTTTCCCTTCAAGAAGCCTTTCGCTAAGGCTGTTCTTGTGGAATTGGCAAAGGGATATTTGGAAGCCCATAGAGGGCTATGGTGAAAAAGGTAATATCTTCCGTTCAAAACTGGAAAGAAGCTTTCTGAGAAACTGCTCTGTGTTCTGTTAATTCATCTCACAGAGTTACATCTTTCCCTTCAAGTAGCCTTTCACTAAGGCTGTTCTTGTGGAATTGGCAAAGGGATATTTGGAAGCCCATAGAGGGCTATGGTGAAAAAGGAAATATCTTCCGTTCAAAAATGGAAAGAAGCTTTCTGAGAAACTGCTCTGTGTTCTGTTAATTCATCTCACAGAGTTACATCTTTCCCTTGAAGAAGCCTTTCGCTAAGGCTGTTCTTGTGGAATTGGCAAAGGGATATTTGGAAGCCCATAGAGGGCTATGGTGAAAAAGGAAATATCTTCCGTTGAAAACTGGAAAGAAGCTTTCTGAGAAACTGCTCTGCGTTCTGTTAATTCATCTCACAGAGTTACATCTTTCCCTTCAAGAAGCCTTTCGCTAAGGCTGTTCTTGTGGAATTGGCAAAGGGATATTTGGAAGCCCGTAGAGGGCTATGGTGAAAAAGGAAATATCTTCCGTTCAAAACTGCAAAGAAGCTTTCTGAGAAAATGCTCTGTGTTCTGTTAATTCATCTCACAGTGTTACATCTTTCCCTTCAAGAAGCCTTTCGCTAAGGCTGTTCTTGTGGAATTGGCAAAGGGATATTTGGAAGCACATAGAAGGCTATGGTGAAAAAGGTAATATCTTCCGTTCAAAACTGGAAAGAAGCTTTCTGAGAAACTGCTCTGTGTTCTGTTAATTCATCTCACAGAGTTACATCTTTCCCTTCAAGAAGCCTTTCGCTAAGGCTGTTCTTGTGGAATTGGCAAAGGGATATTTGGAAGCCCATAGAGGGCTACGGTGAAAAAGGAAATATCTTCCGTTCAAAAGTGGAAAGAAGCTTTCTGAGAAACTGCTCTGTGTTCTGTTAATTAACTTCACAGAGTTACATCTTTCCCTTCAAGAAGCCTTTCGCTAAGGCTGTTCTTGTGGAATTGGCAAAGGGATATTTGGAAGCCCATAGAGGGCTGTGGTGAAAAAGGAAATATCTTCCGTTCAAAACTGGAAAGAAGCTTTCTGAGAAACTGCTCTGTGTTCTGTTAATTCATCTCACAGAGTTACATCTTTCCCTTCAAGAAGCCTTTCGCTAAGGCTGTTCTTGTGGAATTGGCAAAGGGATATTTGGAAGCCCGTAGAGGGCTATGGTGAAAAAGGAAATATCTTCCGTTCAAAACTGGAAAGAAGCTTTCTGAGAAACTGCTCTGTGTTCTGTTAATTCATCTCACAGAGTTACATCTTTCCCTTCTAGAAGCCTTTCGCTAAGGCTGTTCTTGTGGAATTGGCAAAGGGATATTTGGAAGCCCATAGAGGGCTATGGTGAAAAAGGAAATATCTTCCGTTCAAAAGTGGAAAGAAGCTTTCTGAGAAACTGCTTTGTGTTCTGTTAATTAATTTCACAGAGTTACATCTTTCCCTTCAAGAAGCCTTTCGCTAAGGCTGTTCTTGTGGAATTGGCAAAGGGATATTTGGAAGCCCATAGAGGGCTATGGTGAAAAAGGAAATATCTTCCGTTCAAAACTGAAAAGAATCTTTCTGAGAAACTGCTCTGTGTTCTGTTAATTCATCTCACAGAGTTACATCTTTCCCTTCAAGAAGCCTTTCGCTAAGACTGTTCTTGTGGAATTGGCAAAGGGATATTTGGAAGCCCATAGAGGGCTACGGTGAAAAAGGAAATATCTTCCGTTCAAAACTGGAAAGAAGCTTTCTGAGAAACTGCTCTGTGTTCTTTTAATTCATCTCACAGAGTTACATCTTTCCCTTCAAGAAGCCTTTCGCTAAGACTGTTCTTGTGGAATTGGCAAAGGGATATTTGGAAGCCCATAGAGGGCTATGGTGAAAAAGGAAATATCTTCCGTTCAAAACTGGAAAGAAGCTTTCTGAGAAACTGCTCTGTGTTCTTTTAATTCATCTCACAGAGTTACATCTTTCCCTTCAAGAAGCCTTTCGCTAAGACTGTTCTTGTGGAATTGGCAAAGGGATATTTGGAAGCCCATAGAGGGCTACGGTGAAAAAGGAAATATCTTCCGTTCAAAACTGGAAAGAAGCTTTCTGAGAAACTGCTCTGTGTTCTGTTAATTCATCTCACAGAGTTACATCTTTCCCTTCAAGAAGCCTTTCGCTAAGGCTGTTCTTGTGGAATTGGCAAAGGGATATTTGGAAGCCCGTAGAGGGCTATGGTGAAAAAGGAAATATCTTCCGTTCAAAACTGCAAAGAAGCTTTCTGAGAAACTGCTCTGTGTTCTGTTAATTCATCTCACAGTGTTACATCTTTCCCTTCAAGAAGCCTTTCGCTAAGGCTGTTCTTGTGGAATTGGCAAAGGGATATTTGGAAGCCCATAGAAGGCTATGGTGAAAAAGGTAATATCTTCCGTTCAAAACTGGAAAGAAGCTTTCTGAGAAACTGCTCTGTGTTCTGTTAATTCATCTCACAGAGTTACATCTTTCCCTTCAAGAAGCCTTTCGCTAAGGCTGTTCTTGTGGAATTGGCAAAGGGATATTTGGAAGCCCATAGAGGGCTATGGTGAAAAAGGAAATATCTTCCGTTCAAAAGTGGAAAGAAGTTTTCTGAGAAACTGCTTTGTGTTCTGTTAATTAATTTCACAGAGTTACACCTTTCCCTTCAAGAAGCCTTTCGCTAAGGCTGTTCTTGTGGAATTGGCAAGGGATATTTGGAAGCCCATAGAGGGCTATGGTGAAAAAGGAAATATCTTCCGTTCAAAACTGAAAAGAAGCTTTCTGAGAAACTGCTCTGTGTTCTGTTAATTCATCTCACAGAGTTACATCTTTCCCTTCAAGAAGCCTTTCGCTAAGGCTGTTCTTGTGGAATTATCAAAGGGATATTTGGAAGCCCACAGAGGGCAATGGTGAAAAAGGAAATATCTTCCGTTCAAAACTGGAAAGAAGCTTTCTGAGAAACTGCTCTGTGTTCTTTTAATTCATCTCACAGAGTTACATCTTTCCCTTCAAGAAGCCTTTCGGTAAGACTGTTCTTGTGGAATTGGCAAAGGGATATTTGGAAGCCCATAGAGGGCTACGGTGAAAAAGGAAATATCTTCCGTTCAAAACTGGAAAGAAGCTTTCTGAGAAACTGCTCTGTGTTCTGTTAATTCATCTCACAGAGTTACATCTTTCCCTTCAAGAAGCCTTTCGCTAAGGCTGTTCTTGTGGAATTGGCAAAGGGATATTTGGAAGCCCATAGACGACTATGGTGAAAAAGGAAATATCTTCCCTTCAAAACTGGAAAGAAGCTTTCTGAGAAACTGCTCTGTGTTCTGTTAATTCATCTCACAGAGTTACATCTTTCCCTTCAAGAAGCCTTTCGCTAAGGCTGTTCTTGTGGAATTGGCAAAGGGATATTTGGAAGCCCATAGAGGGCTATGGTGAAAAAGGAAATATCTTCCGTTCAAAACTGGAAAGAAGCTTTCTGAGAAACTGCTCTGTGTTCTGTTAGTTCATCTCACAGAGTTACATCTTTCCCTTCAAGAAGCCTTTCGCTAAGGCTGTTCTTGTGGAATTGGCAAAGGGATATTTGGAAGCCCATAGAGGGCTATGGTGAAAAAGGAAATATCTTCCGTTCAAAACTGGAAAGAAGCTTTCTGAGAAACTGTTCTGTGTTCTGTTAATTCATCTCACAGAGTTACATCTTTCCCTTCAAGAAGCCTTTCGCTAAGGCTGTTCTTGTGGAATTGGCAAAGGGATATTTGGAAGCCCATAGAGGGCTATGGTGAAAAAGGAAATATCTTCCGTTCAAAACTGGAAAGAAGCTTTCTGAGAAACTGCTCTGTGTTCTGTTAATTCATCTCACAGAGTTACATCTTTCCCTTCAAGAAGCCTTTCGCTAAGGCTGTTCTTGTGGAATTGGCAAAGGGATATTTGGAAGCCCATAGAGGGCTATGGTGAAAAAGGAAATATCTTCCGTTCAAAACTGGAAAGAAGCTTTCTGAGAAACTGCTCTGTGTTCTGTTAATTCATCTCACAGAGTTACATCTTTCCCTTCAAGAAGCCTTTCGCTAAGGCTGTTCTTGTGGAATTGGCAAAGGGATATTTGGAAGCCCGTAGAGGGCTATGGTGAAAAAGGAAATATCTTCCGTTCAAAACTGGAAAGAAGCTTTCTGAGAAACTGCTCTGTGTTCTGTTAATTCATCTCACAGTGTTACATCTTTCCCTTCTAGAAGCCTTTCGCTAAGGCTGTTCTTGTGGAATTCGCAAAGGGATATTTGGAAGCCCATAGAGGGCTATGGTGAAAAAGGAAATATCTTCCGTTCAAAAGTGGAAAGAAGCTTTCTGAGAAACTGCTTTGTGTTCTGTTAATTCATCTCACAGAGTTACATCTTTCCCTTCAAGAAGCCTTTCGCTAAGGCTGTTCTTGTGGAATTGGCAAAGGGATATTTGGAAGCCCATAGACGACTATGGTGAAAAAGGAAATATCTTCCCTTCAAAACTGGAAAGAAGCTTTCTGAGAAACTGCTCTGTGTTCTGTTAATTCATCTCACAGAAGTACATCTTTCCCTTCAAGAAGCCTTTCGCTAAGGCTGTTCTTGTGGAATTGGCAAAGGGATATTTGGAAGCCCATAGAGGGCTATGGTGAAAAAGGAAATATCTTCCGTTCAAAACTGGAAAGAAGCTTTCTGAGAAACTGCTCTGTGTTCTGTTAGTTCATCTCACAGAGTTACATCTTTCCCTTCAAGAAGCCTTTCGCTAAGGCTGTTCTTGTGGAATTGGCAAAGGGATATTTGGAAGCCCATAGAGGGCTATGGTGAAAAAGGAAATATCTTCCGTTCAAAACTGGAAAGAAGCTTTCTGAGAAACTGCTCTGTGTTCTGTTAATTCATCTCACAGAGTTACATCTTTCCCTTCAAGAAGCCTTTCGCTAAGGCTGTTCTTGTGGAATTGGCAAAGGGATATTTGGAAGCCCATAGAGGGCTATGGTGAAAAAGGTAATATCTTCCGTTCAAAACTGGAAAGAAGCTTTCTGAGAAACTGCTCTGTGTTCTGTTAATTCATCTCACAGAGTTACATCTTTCCCTTCAAGTAGCCTTTCACTAAGGCTGTTCTTGTGGAATTGGCAAAGGGATATTTGGATGCCCATAGAGGGCTATGGTGAAAAAGGAAATATCTTCCGTTCAAAACTGGAAAGAAGCTTTCTGAGAAACTGCTCTGTGTTCTGTTAATTCATCTCACAGAAGTACATCTTTCCCTTCAAGAAGCCTTTCGCTAAGGCTGTTCTTGTGGAATTGGCAAAGGGATATTTGGAAGCCCATAGAGGGCTATGGTGAAAAAGGAAATATCTTCCGTTCAAAACTGGAAAGAAGCTTTCTGAGAAACTGCTCTGTGTTCTGTTAGTTCATCTCACAGAGTTACATCTTTCCCTTCAAGAAGCCTTTCGCTAAGGCTGTTCTTGTGGAATTGGCAAAGGGATATTTGGAAGCCCATAGAGGGCTATGGTGAAAAAGGAAATATCTTCCGTTCAAAACTGGAAAGAAGCTTTCTGAGAAACTGCTCTGTGTTCTGTTAATTCATCTCACAGAGTTACATCTTTCCCTTCAAGAAGCCTTTCGCTAAGGCTGTTCTTGTGGAATTGGCAAAGGGATATTTGGAAGCCCATAGAGGGCTATGGTGAAAAAGGTAATATCTTCCGTTCAAAACTGGAAAGAAGCTTTCTGAGAAACTGCTCTGTGTTCTGTTAATTCATCTCACAGAGTTACATCTTTCCCTTCAAGAAGCCTTTCGCTAAGGCTGTTCTTGTGGAATTGGCAAAGGGATATTTGGAAGCCCATAGAGGGCTACGGTGAAAAAGGAAATATCTTCCGTTCAAAAGTGGAAAGAAGCTTTCTGAGAAACTGGTTTGTGTTCTGTTAATTAACTTCACAGAGTTACATCTTTCCCTTCAAGAAGCCTTTCGCTAAGGCTGTTCTTGTGGAATTGGCAAAGGGATATTTGGAAGCCCATAGAGGGCTATGGTGAAAAAGGAAATATCTTCCGTTCAAAACTGAAAAGAAGCTTTCTGAGAAACTGCTCTGTGTTCTGTTAATTCATCTCACAGAGTTACATCTTTCCCTTCAAGAAGCCTTTCGCTAAGGCTGTTCTTGTGGAATTGGCAAAGGGATATTTGGAAGCCCACAGAGGGCAATGGTGAAAAAGGAAATATCTTCCGTTCAAAACTGGAAAGAAGCTTTCTGAGAAACTGCTCTGTGTTCTTTTAATTCATCTCACAGAGTTACATCTTTCCCTTCAAGAAGCCTTTCGCTAAGACTGTTCTTGTGGAATTGGCAAACGGATATTTGGAAGCCCATAGAGGGCTACGGTGAAAAAGGAAATATCTTCCGTTCAAAACTGGAAAGAAGCTTTCTGAGAAACTGCTCTGTGTTCTGTTAATTCATCTCACAGCGTTACATCTTTCCCTTCAAGAAGCCTTTCGCTAAGGCTGTTCTTGTGGAATTGGCAAAGGGATATTTGGAAGCCCATAGACGACTATGGTGAAAAAGGAAATATCTTCCCTTCAAAACTGGAAAGAAGCTTTCTGAGAAACTGCTCTGTGTTCTGTTAATTCATCTCACAGAGTTACATCTTTCCCTTCAAGAAGCCTTTCGCTAAGGCTGTTCTTGTGGAATTGGCAAAGGGATATTTGGAAGCCCATAGAGGGCTATGGTGAAAAAGGAAATATCTTCTGTTCAAAACTGGAAAGAAGCTTTCTGAGAAACTGCTCTGTGTTCTGTTAGTTCATCTCACAGAGTTACATCTTTCCCTTCAAGAAGCCTTTCGCTAAGGCTGTTCTTGTGGAATTGGCAAAGGGATATTTGGAAGCCCATAGAGGGCTATGGTGAAAAAGGAAATGTCTTCCGTTCAAAACTGGAAAGAAGCTTTCTGAGAAACTGTTCTGTGTTCTGTTAATTCATCTCACAGAGTTACATCTTTCCCTTCAAGAAGCCTTTCGCTAAGGCTGTTCTTGTGGAATTGGCAAAGGGATATTTGGAAGCCCATAGAGGGCTATGGTGAAAAAGGAAATATCTTCCGTTCAAAACTGGAAAGAAGCTTTCTGAGAAACTGCTCTGTGTTCTGTTAATTCATCTCACAGAGTTACATCTTTCCCTTCAAGAAGCCTTTCGCTAAGGCTGTTCTTGTGGAATTGGCAAAGGGATATTTGGAAGCCCATAGAGGGCTATGGTGAAAAAGGAAATATCTTCCGTTCAAAACTGGAAAGAAGCTTTCTGAGAAACTGCTCTGTGTTCTGGTAATTCATCTCACAGAGTTACATCTTTCCCTTCAAGTAACCTTTCACTAAGGCTGTTCTTGTGGAATTGGCAAAGGGATATTTGGAAGCCCATAGAGGGCTATGGTGAAAAAGGAAATATCTTCCGTTCAAAAATGGAAAGAAGCTTTCTGAGAAACTGCTCTGTGTTCTGTTAATTCATCTCACAGAGTTACATCTTTCCCTTGAAGAAACCTTTCGCTAAGGCTGTTCTTGTGGAATTGGCAAAGGGATATTTGGAAGCCCATAGAGGGCTATGGTGAAAAAGGAAATATCTTCCGTTCAAAACTGGAAAGAAGCTTTCTGAGAAACTGCTCTGTGTTCTGTTAATTCATGTCACAGAGTTACATCTTTCCCTTCAAGAAGCCTTTCGCTAAGGCTGTTCTTGTGGAATTGGCAAAGGGATATTTGGAAGCCCGTAGAGGTCAATGGTGAAAAAGGAAATATCTTCCGTTCAAAACTGGAAAGAAGCTTTCTGAGAAACTGCTCTGTGTTCTGTTAATTCATCTCACAGAGTTACATCTTTCCCATCAAGAAGCCTTTCGCTAAGGCTGTTCTTGTGGAATTGGCAAAGGGATATTTGGAAGCCCGTAGAGGGCTATGGTGAAAAAGGAAATATCTTCCGTTCAAAACTGGAAAGAAGCTTTCTGAGAAACTGCTCTGTGTTCTGTTAGTTCATCTCACAGAGTTACATCTTTCCCTTCAAGAAGCCTTTCGCTAAGGCTGTTCTTGTGGAATTGGCAAAGGGATATTTGGAAGCCCATAGAGGGCTATGGTGAAAAAGGAAATATCTTCCGTTCAAAACTGGAAAGAAGCTTTCTGAGAAACTGCTCTGTGTTCTGTTAATTCATCTCACAGAGTTACATCTTTCCCTTCAAGAAGCCTTTCGCTAAGGCTGTTCTTGTGGAATTGGCAAAGGGATATTTGGAAGCCCATAGAGGGCTATGGTGAAAAAGGTAATATCTTCCGTTCAAAACTGAAAAGAAGCTTTCTGAGAAACTGCTCTGTGTTCTGTTAATTCATCTCACAGAGTTACATCTTTCCCTTCAAGTAGCCTTTCACTAAGGCTGTTCTTGTGGAATTGGCAAAGGGATATTTGGAAGCCCATAGAGGGCTATGGTGAAAAAGGAAATATCTTCCGTTCAAAAATGGAAAGAAGCTTTCTGAGAAACTGCTCTGTGTTCTGTTAATTCATCTCACAGAGTTACATCTTTCCCTTGAAGAAGCCTTTCGCTAAGGCTGTTCTTGTGGAATTGGCAAAGGGATATTTGGAAGCCCATAGAGGGCTATGGTGAAAAAGGAAATATCTTCCGTTCAAAACTGGAAAGAAGCTTTCTGAGAAACTGCTCTGTGTTCTGTTAATTCATCTCACAGAGTTACATCTTTCCCTTCAAGAAGCCTTTCGCTAAGGCTGTTCTTGTGGAATTGGCAAAGGGATATTTGGAAGCCCGTAGAGGGCTATGGTGAAAAAGGAAATATCTTCCGTTCAAAACTGCAAAGAAGCTTTCTGAGAAACTGCTCTGTGTTCTGTTAATTCATCTCACAGTGTTACATCTTTCCCTTCAAGAAGCCTTTCGCTAAGGCTGTTCTTGTGGAATTGGCAAAGGGATATTTGGAAGCACATAGAAGGCTATGGTGAAAAAGGTAATATCTTCCGTTCAAAACTGGAAAGAAGCTTTCTGAGAAACTGCTCTGTGTTCTGTTAATTCATCTCACAGAGTTACATCTTTCCCTTCAAGAAGCCTTTCGCTAAGGCTGTTCTTGTGGAATTGGCAAAGGGATATTTGGAAGCCCATAGAGGGCTACGGTGAAAAAGGAAATATCTTCCGTTCAAAAGTGGAAAGAAGCTTTCTGAGAAACAGGTTTGTGTTCTGTTAATTAACTTCACAGAGTTACATCTTTCCCTTCAAGAAGCCTTTCGCTAAGGCTGTTCTTGTGGAATTGGCAAAGGGATATTTGGAAGCCCACAGAGGGCAATGGTGAAAAAGGAAATATCTTCCGTTCAAAACTGGAAAGAAGCTTTCTGAGAAACTGCTCTGTGTTCTTTTAATTCACTTCACAGAGTTACATCTTTCCCTTCAAGAAGCCTTTCGCTAAGACTGTTCTTGTGGAATTGGCAAACGGATATTTGGAAGCCCATAGAGGGCTACGGTGAAAAAGGAAATATCTTCCGTTCAAAACTGGAAAGAAGCTTTCTGAGAAACTGCTCTGTGTTCTGTTAATTCATCTCACAGAGTTACATCTTTCCCTTCAAGAAGCCTTTCGCTAAGGCTGTTCTTGTGGAATTGGCAAAGGGATATTTGGAAGCCCATAGACGACTATGGTGAAAAAGGAAATATCTTCCCTTCAAAACTGGAAAGAAGCTTTCTGAGAAACTGCTCTGTGTTCTGTTAATTCATCTCACAGAGTTACATCTTTCCCTTCAAGAAGCCTTTCGCTAAGGCTGTTCTTGTGGAATTGGCAAAGGGATATTTGGAAGCCCATAGAGGGCTACGGTGAAAAAGGAAATATCTTCCGTTCAAAAATGGAAAGAAGCTTTCTGAGAAACTGCTCTGTGTTCTGTTAATTCATCTCACAGAGTTACATCTTTCCCTTGAAGAAACCTTTCGCTAAGGCTGTTCTTGTGGAATTGGC
This sequence comes from Chlorocebus sabaeus, assembly GCF_047675955.1. NCBI lineage: Eukaryota > Metazoa > Chordata > Mammalia > Primates > Cercopithecidae > Chlorocebus > Chlorocebus sabaeus. The sequence goes on from NW_027327524.1 coordinate 361,401, forward strand.
AAAGGGATATTTGGAAGCCCATAGAGGGCTATGGTGAAAAAGGAAATATCTTCCGTTCAAAACTGGAAAGAAGCTTTCTGAGAAACTGCTCTGTGTTCTGTTAATTCATGTCACAGAGTTACATCTTTCCCTTCAAGAAGCCTTTCGCTAAGGCTGTTCTTGTGGAATTGGCAAAGGCATATTTGGAAGCCCGTAGAGGTCAATGGTGAAAAAGGAAATATCTTCCGTTCAAAACTGGAAAGAAGCTTTCTGAGAAACTGCTCTGTGTTCTGTTAATTCATCTCACAGAGTTACATCTTTCCCTTCAAGAAGCCTTTCGCTAAGGCTGTTCTTGTGGAATTGGCAAAGGGATATTTGGAAGCCCATAGAGGGCTATGGTGAAAAAGGTAATATCTTCCGTTCAAAACTGGAAAGAAGCTTTCTGAGAAACTGCTCTGTGTTCTGTTAATTCATCTCACAGAGTTACATCTTTCCCTTCAAGTAGCCTTTCACTAAGGCTGTTCTTGTGGAATTGGCAAAGGGATATTTGGAAGCCCATAGACGGCTATGGTGAAAAAGGAAATATCTTCCGTTCAAAAATGGAAAGAAGCTTTCTGAGAAACTGCTCTGTGTTCTGTTAATTCATCTCACAGAGTTACATCTTTCCCTTGAAGAAGCCTTTCGCTAAGGCTGTTCTTGTGGAATTGGCAAAGGGATATTTGGAAGCCCATAGAGGGCTATGGTGAAAAAGGAAATATCTTCCGTTCAAAACTGGAAAGAAGCTTTCTGAGAAACTGCTCTGTGTTCTGTTAATTCATCTCACAGAGTTACATCTTTCCCTTCAAGAAGCCTTTCGCTAAGGCTGTTCTTGTGGAATTGGCAAAGGGATATTTGGAAGCCCGTAGAGGGCTATGGTGAAAAAGGAAATATCTTCCGTTCAAAACTGCAAAGAAGCTTTCTGAGAAACTGCTCTGTGTTCTGTTAATTTATCTCACAGTGTTACATCTTTCCCTTCAAGAAGCCTTTCGCTAAGGCTGTTCTTGTGGAATTGGCAAAGGGATATTTGGAAGCACATAGAAGGCTATGGTGAAAAAGGTAATATCTTCCGTTCAAAACTGGAAAGAAGCTTTCTGAGAAACTGCTCTGTGTTCTGTTAATTCATCTCACAGAGTTACATCTTTCCCTTCAAGAAGCCTTTCGCTAAGGCTGTTCTTGTGGAATTGGCAAAGGGATATTTGGAAGCCCATAGAGGGCTACGGTGAAAAAGGAAATATCTTCCGTTCAAAAGTGGAAAGAAGCTTTCTGAGAAACAGGTTTGTGTTCTGTTAATTAACTTCACAGAGTTACATCTTTCCCTTCAAGAAGCCTTTCGCTAAGGCTGTTCTTGTGGAATTGGCAAAGGGATATTTGGAAGCCCACAGAGGGCAATGGTGAAAAAGGAAATATCTTCCGTTCAAAACTGGAAAGAAGCTTTCTGAGAAACTGCTCTGTGTTCTTTTAATTCACTTCACAGAGTTACATCTTTCCCTTCAAGAAGCCTTTCGCTAAGACTGTTCTTGTGGAATTGGCAAACGGATATTTGGAAGCCCATAGAGGGCTACGGTGAAAAAGGAAATATCTTCCGTTCAAAACTGGAAAGAAGCTTTCTGAGAAACTGCTCTGTGTTCTGTTAATTCATCTCACAGAGTTACATCTTTCCCTTCAAGAAGCCTTTCGCTAAGGCTGTTCTTGTGGAATTGGCAAAGGGATATTTGGAAGCCCATAGACGACTATGGTGAAAAAGGAAATATCTTCCCTTCAAAACTGGAAAGAAGCTTTCTGAGAAACTGCTCTGTGTTCTGTTAATTCATCTCACAGAGTTACATCTTTCCCTTCAAGAAGCCTTTCGCTAAGGCTGTTCTTGTGGAATTGGCAAAGGGATATTTGGAAGCCCATAGAGGGCTATGGTGAAAAAGGAAATATCTTCCGTTCAAAACTGGAAAGAAGCTTTCTGAGAAACTGCTCTGTGTTCTGTTAGTTCATCTCACAGAGTTACATCTTTCCCTTCAAGAAGCCTTTCGCTAAGGCTGTTCTTGTGGAATTGGCAAAGGGATATTTGGAAGCCCATAGAGGGCTATGGTGAAAAAGGAAATGTCTTCCGTTCAAAACTGGAAAGAAGCTTTCTGAGAAACTGTTCTGTGTTCTGTTAATTCATCTCACAGAGTTACATCTTTCCCTTCAAGAAGCCTTTCGCTAAGGCTGTTCTTGTGGAATTGGCAAAGGGATATTTGGAAGCCCATAGAGGGCTATGGTGAAAAAGGAAATATCTTCCGTTCAAAACTGGAAAGAAGCTTTCTGAGAAACTGCTCTGTGTTCTGTTAATTCATCTCACAGAGTTACATCTTTCCCTTCAAGAAGCCTTTCGCTAAGGCTGTTCTTGTGGAATTGGCAAAGGGATATTTGGAAGCCCATAGAGGGCTATGGTGAAAAAGGAAATATCTTCCGATCAAAACTGGAAAGAAGCTTTCTGAGAAACTGCTCTGTGTTCTGGTAATTCATCTCACAGAGTTACATCTTTCCCTTCAAGTAACCTTTCACTAAGGCTGTTCTTGTGGAATTGGCAAAGGGATATTTGGAAGCCCATAGAGGGCTATGGTGAAAAAGGAAATATCTTCCGTTCAAAAATGGAAAGAAGCTTTCTGAGAAACTGCTCTGTGTTCTGTTAATTCATCTCACAGAGTTACATCTTTCCCTTGAAGAAACCTTTCGCTAAGGCTGTTCTTGTGGAATTGGCAAAGGGATATTTGGAAGCCCATAGAGGGCTATGGTGAAAAAGGAAATATCTTCCGTTCAAAACTGGAAAGAAGCTTTCTGAGAAACTGCTCTGTGTTCTGTTAATTCATGTCACAGAGTTACATCTTTCCCTTCAAGAAGCCTTTCGCTAAGGCTGTTCTTGTGGAATTGGCAAAGGGATATTTGGAAGCCCGTAGAGGTCAATGGTGAAAAAGGAAATATCTTCCGTTCAAAACTGGAAAGAAGCTTTCTGAGAAACTGCTCTGTGTTCTGTTAATTCATCTCACAGAGTTACATCTTTCCCTTCAAGAAGCCTTTCGCTAAGGCTGTTCTTGTGGAATTGGCAAAGGGATATTTGGAAGCCCATAGAGGGCTATGGTGAAAAAGGAAATATCTTCCGTTCAAAACTGGAAAGAAGCTTTCTGAGAAACTGCTCTGTGTTCTGTTAGTTCATCTCACAGAGTTACATCTTTCCCTTGAAGAAGCCTTTCGCTAAGGCTGTTCTTGTGGAATTGGCAAAGGGATATTTGGAAGCCCATAGAGGGCTATGGTGAAAAAGGAAATATCTTCCGTTCAAAACTGGAAAGAAGCTTTCTGAGAAACTGCTCTGTGTTCTGTTAATTCATCTCACAGAGTTACATCTTTCCCTTCAAGAAGCCTTTCGCTAAGGCTGTTCTTGTGGAATTGGCAAAGGGATATTTGGAAGCCCATAGAGGGCTATGGTGAAAAAGGTAATATCTTCCGTTCAAAACTGGAAAGAAGCTTTCTGAGAAACTGCTCTGTGTTCTGTTAATTCATCTCACAGAGTTACATCTTTCCCTTCAAGTAGCCTTTCACTAAGGCTGTTCTTGTGGAATTGGCAAAGGGATATTTGGAAGCCCATAGAGGGCTATGGTGAAAAAGGAAATATCTTCCGTTCAAAACTGGAAAGAAGCTTTCTGAGAAACTGCTCTGTGTTCTTTTAATTCATCTCACAGAGTTACATCTTTCCCTTCAAGAAGCCTTTCGCTAAGACTGTTCTTGTGGAATTGGCAAAGGGATATTTGGAAGCCCATAGAGGGCTACGGTGAAAAAGGAAATATCTTCCGTTCAAAACTGGAAAGAAGCTTTCTGAGAAACTGCTCTGTGTTCTGTTAATTCATCTCACAGAGTTATATCTTTCCCTTAAAGAAGCCTTTCGCTAAGTCTGTTCTGGAGGAATTGTCAAATGGATATTTGGAAGCCCATAGAGGGCTATGGTGAAAAAGGAAATATCTTCCGTTCAAAACTGGAAAGAAGCTTTCTGAGAAACTGCTCTGTGTTCTGTTAATTCATCTCACAGAGTTACATCTTTCCCTTGAAGAACACTTTCGCTAAGGCTGTTCTTGCGGAATTGGCAAAGGGATATTTGGAAGCCCATAGACGGCTATGGTGAAAAAGGAAATATCTTCCCTTCAAAACTGGAAAGACGCTTTCTGAGAAACTGCTTTGTGTTCTGTTAATTCATCTCACAGAGTTACATCTTTCCCTTCAAGAAGCCTTTCGCTAAGGCTGTTCTTGTGGAATTGGCAAAGGGATATTTGGAAGCCCATAGACGACTATGGTGAAAAAGGAAATATCTTCCCTTCAAAACTGGAAAGAAGCTTTCTGAGAAACTGCTCTGTGTTCTGTTAATTCATCTCACAGAGTTACATCTTTCCCTTCAAGAAGCCTTTCGCTAAGGCTGTTCTTGTGGAATTGGCAAAGGGATATTTGGATGCCCGTAGAGGGCAATGGTGAAAAAGGAAATATCTTCCGTTCAAAACTGGAAAGAAGCTTTCTGAGAAACTGCTCTGTGTTCTGTTAATTCATCTCACAGAGTTACATCTTTCCCTTCAAGTGCCTTTCACTAAGGCTGTTCTTGTGGAATTGGCAAGGGGATATTTGGAAGCCCATAGAGGTCTATGGTGAAAAAGGAAATATCTTCCGTTCAAAACTGGAAAGAAGCTTTCTGAGAAACTGATCTGTGTTCTGTTAATTCATCTCACAGAGTTACATCTTTCCCTTCTAGAAGCCTTTCGCCAAGGCTGTTCTTGTGGAATTGGCAAAGGGATATTTGGAAGCCCATAGAGGGCTATGGTGAAAAAGGAAATATCTTCCGTTCAAAACTGGAAAGAAGCTTTCTGAGAAACTGCTCTGTGTTCTGTTAATTCATCTCACAGAGTTACATCTTTCCCTTCAAGAAGCCTTTCGCTAAGTCTGTTCTTGTGGAATTGGCAAAGGGATATTTGGAAGCCCATAGAGGTCAATGGTGAAAAAGGAAATATCTTCCCTTCAAAACTGGAAAGAAGCTTTCTGAGAAACTGCTCTGTGTTCTGTTAATTCATCTCACAGAGTTACATCTTTCCCTTCAAGAAGCCTTTCGCTAAGGCTGTTCTTGTGGAATTGGCAAAGGGATATTTGGAAGCCCATAGACGACTATGGTGAAAAAGGAAATATCTTCCCTTCAAAACTGGAAAGAAGCTTTCTGAGAAACTGCTCTGTGTTCTGTTAATTCATCTCACAGAGTTACATCTTTCCCTTCAAGAAGCCTTTCGCTAAGGCTGTTCTTGTTGAATTGGCAAAGGGATATTTGGAAGCCCGTAGAGGTCAACGGTGAAAAAGGAAATATCTTCCGTTCAAAACTGGAAAGAAGCTTTCTGAGAAACTGCTCTGTGTTCTGTTAATTCATCTCACAGAGTTACATCTTTCCCTTCAAGTGCCTTTCGCTAAGGCTGTTCTTGTGGAATTGGCAAGGGGATATTTGGAAGCCCATAGAGGGCTATGGTGAAAAAGGAAATATCTTCCGTTCAAAACTGGAAAGAAGCTTTCTGAGAAACTGATCTGTGTTCTGTTAATTCATCTCACAGAGTTACATCTTTCCCTTCTAGAAGCCTTTCGCTAAGGCTGTTCTTGTGGAATTGGCAAAGGGATATTTGGAAGCCCATAGAGGGCTATGGTGAAAAAGGAAATATCTTCCGTTCAAAACTGGAAAGAAGCTTTCTGAGAAACTGCTCTGTGTTCTGTTAATTCATCTCACAGAGTTACATCTTTCCCTTCTAGAAGCCTTTCGCTAAGGCTGTTCTTGTGGAATTGGCAAAGGGATATTTGGAAGCCCATAGAGGGCTATGGTGAAAAAGGAAATATCTTCCGTTCAAAACTGGAAAGAAGCTTTCTGAGAAACTGCTCTGTGTTCTGTTAATTCATCTCACAGAGTTACATCTTTCCCTTCAAGAAGCCTTTCGCTAAGGCTGTTCTTGTGGAATTGGCAAACGGATATTTGGAAGCCCCTAGAGGGCTATGGTGAAAAAGGTAATATCTTCCGTTCAAAACTGGAAAGAAGCTTTCTGAGAAACTGCTCTGTGTTCTGTTAATTCATCTCACAGAGTTACAACTTTCCCTTCTAGAAGCCTTTCGCTAAGGCTGTTCTTGTGGAATTGGCAAAGGGATATTTGGAAGCCCATAGAGGGCTATGGTGAAAAAGGTAATATCTTCCGTTCAAAACTGGAAAGAAGCTTTCTGAGAAACTGCTCTGTGTTCTGTTAATTCATCTCACAGAGTTACATCTTTCCCTTCAAGAAGCCTTTCGCTAAGGCTGTTCTTGTGGAATTGGCAAAGGGATATTTGGAAGCCCGTAGAGGGCTATGGTGAAAAATTAAATATCTTCCGTTCAAAACTGGAAAGAAGCTTTCTGAGAAACTGCTCTGTGTTCTATTAGTTCATCTCACAGAGTTACATCTTTCCCTTCAAGAAGACTTTCGCTAAGGCTGTTCTTGTGGAATTGGCAAAGGGATATTTTTAAGCCCATAGAGGGCTATGGTGATAAAGGAAATATCTTCCGTTCAAAACTGGAAAGAAGCTTTCTGAGAAACTGTTCTGTGTTCTGTTAATTCATCTCACAGAGTTACATCTTTCCCTTCAAGAAGCCTTTCGCTAATTCTGTTCTTGTGGAATTGGCAAAGGGATATTTCGAAGCCCATAGAGGGCTATGGTGAAAAAGGAAATATCTTCCGTTCAAAACTGGAAACAAGCTTTCTAAGAAACTGCTCTGTGTTTGTTAATTTATCTCACAGAGTTACATCTTTCCCTTCAAGAAGCCTTTCGCTACGGCTGTTCTTGTGGAATTGGCAAAGGGACATTTGGAAGCCCATAGAGGGCTATGGTGAAAAAGGAAATATCTTCCGTTCAAAACTGGAAAGAAGCTTTCTGAGAAACTGCTCTGTATTCTGTTAATTCATCTCACAGAGTTACATCTTTCCCTTCAAGAAGCCTATCGCTAAGGCTGTTCTTGTAAAATTGGCAAACAGATATTTGGAAGCCCATAGAGGGCTATGGTGAAAAAGGAAATATCTTCCGTTCAAAACTGGAAAGAAGCTTTCTGAGAACTGCTCTGTGTTCTGTTAATTCATCTCACAGAGTTACATCTTTCCCTTCAAGAAGCCTTTCGCTAAGGCTGTTCTTGTGGAATTGGCAAAGGGATATTTGGAAGATCATAGAGGGCTATGGTGAAAAATTAAATATCTTCCGTTCAAAACTGGAAAGAAGTTTTCTGAGAAACTGCTCTGTGTTCTGTTAGTTCATCTCACAGAGTTTCATCTTTCCCTTCAAGAAGCCTTTCGCTAAGGCTGTTCTTGTGGAATTGGCAAAGGGATATTTGGAAGCCCATAGAGGGCTATGGTGAAAAAGGAAATATCTTCCGTTCAAAACTGGAAAGAAGCTTTCTGAGAAACTGCTCTGTGTTCCGTTAATTCATCTCACAGAGTTACATCTTTCCCTTCAAGACGCCTTTCACTAAGGCTGTTCTTGGGGAATTGGCAAAGGGATATTTGGAAGCCCATAGAGGGCTATGTGGAAAAAGGAAATATCTTCCGTTCAAAACTGGAAAGAAGCTTTCTGAGAAAGTGCTCTGTGTTCTGTTAATTCATCTCACAGAGTTACATCTTTCCCTTGAAGAAACCTTTCCCTAAGGCTGTTCTTGTGGAATTGGCAAAGGGATATTTGGAAGCCCATAGAGGGCTATGGTGAAAAAGGAAATATCTTTCGTTCAAAACTGGAAGGAAGCTTTCTGAGAAACTGCTCTGTGTTCTGTTAATTCATCTCACAGAGTTACATCTTTCCCTTCAAGAAGCCTTTCGCTAAGGCTGTTCTTGTGGAATTGGCAAAGGGATATTTGGAAGCCCATAGAGGGCTATGGTGAAAAAGGAAATATCTTCCGTTCAAAACTGGAAAGAAGCTTTCTGAGAAACTGTTCTGTGTTCTGTTAATTCATCTCACAGAGTTACATCTTTCCCTTCAAGAAGCCTTTCGCTAAGGCTGTTCTTGTGGAATTGGCAAAGGGATATTTGGAAGCCCGTAGAGGGCTATGGTGAAAAAGGAAATATCTTCCGTTCAAAACTGGAAAAAGCTTTCTGAGAAACTGCTCTGTGTTCTGTTAATTCATCTCACAGAGTTACATCTTTCCCTTCAAGAAGCCTTTCGCTAAGGCTGTTCTTGTGGAATTGGCAAAGGGATATTTGGAAGCCCATAGAGGGCTATGGTGAAAAAGGTAGTATCTTCCGTTCAAAACTGGAAAGAAGCTTTCTGAGAAACTGCTCTGTTTTCTGTTAATTCATCTCAAAGAGTTACATCTTTCCCTTCAAGAAGCCTTTCGCTAAGGCTGTTCTTGTGGAATTGGCAAAGGGATATTTGGAAGCCCACAGACGGCTATGGTGAAAAAGGAAATATCTTACGTTCAAAACTGGAAAGAAGCTTTCTGAGAAAGTGCTCTGTGTTCTGTTAATTCATCTCACAGAGTTACATCTTTCCCTTCAAGAAGCCTTTCGCTAAGGCTGTTCTTGTGGAATTGGCAAAGGGATATTTGGAAGCCCGTAGAGGTCAATGGTGAAAAAGGAAATATCTTCCGTTCAAAACTGGAAAGAAGCTTTCTGAGAAACTGCTCTGTGTTCTGTTAATTCATCTCACAGAGTTACATCTTTCCCTTCAAGAAGCCTTTCGCTAAGGCTGTTCTTGTGGAATTGGCAAAGGGATATTTGGAAGCCCGTAGAGGTCAATGGTGAAAAAGGAAATATCTTCCGTTCAAAACTGGAAAGAAGCTTTCTGAGAAACTGCTCTGTGTTCTGTTAATTCATCTCACAGAGTTACATCTTTCCCTTCAAGAAGCCTTTCGCTAAGGTGTTCTTGTGGAATTGGCAAAGGGATATTTGGAAGCCCAAAGAGGGCTATGGTGAAAAAGGAAGTATCTTCCGTTCAAAACTGGAAAGAAGCTTTCTGAGAAACTGCTCTGTGTTCTGTTAATTCATCTCACAGAGTTACATCTTTCCCTTCAAGAAGCCTTTCGCTAAGGCTGTTCTTGTGGAATTGGCAAAGGGATATTTGGAAGCCCGTAGAGGGCTATGGTGAAAAAGGAAATATCTTCCGTTCAAAACTGGAAAGAAGCTTTCTGAGAAACTGCTCTGTGTTCTGTTAATTCATCTCACAGAGTTACATCTTTCCCTTCTAGAAGCCTTTCGCTAAGGCTGTTCTTGTGGAATTGGCAAAGGGATATTTGGAAGCCCATAGAGGGCTATGGTGAAAAAGGTAATATCTTCCGTTCAAAACTGGAAAGAAGCTTTCTGAGAAACTGCTCTGCGTTCTGTTAATTCATCTCACAGAGTTACATCTTTCCCTTCAAGAAGCCTTTCGCTAAGGCTGTTCTTGTGGAATTGGCAAAGGGATATTTGGAAGCCCGTAGAGGGCTATGGTGAAAAAGGAAATATCTTCCGTTCAAAACTGCAAAGAAGCTTTCTGAGAAACTGCTCTGTGTTCTGTTAATTCATCTCACAGTGTTACATCTTTCCCTTCAAGAAGCCTTTCGCTAAGGCTGTTCTTGTGGAATTGGCAAAGGGATATTTGGAAGCACATAGAAGGCTATGGTGAAAAAGGTAATATCTTCCGTTCAAAACTGGAAAGAAGCTTTCTGAGAAACTGCTCTGTGTTCTGTTAATTCATCTCACAGAGTTACATCTTTCCCTTCAAGAAGCCTTTCGCTAAGGCTGTTCTTGTGGAATTGGCAAAGGGATATTTGGAAGCCCATAGAGGGCTACGGTGAAAAAGGAAATATCTTCCGTTCAAAAGTGGAAAGAAGCTTTCTGAGAAACTGGTTTGTGTTCTGTTAATTAACTTCACAGAGTTACATCTTTCCCTTCAAGAAGCCTTTCGCTAAGGCTGTTCTTGTGGAATTGGCAAAGGGATATTTGGAAGCCCATAGAGGGCTATGGTGAAAAAGGAAATATCTTCCGTTCAAAACTGAAAAGAAGCTTTCTGAGAAACTGCTCTGTGTTCTGTTAATTCATCTCACAGAGTTACATCTTTCCCTTCAAGAAGCCTTTCGCTAAGGCTGTTCTTGTGGAATTGGCAAAGGGATATTTGGAAGCCCACAGAGGGCAATGGTGAAAAAGGAAATATCTTCCGTTCAAAACTGGAAAGAAGCTTTCTGAGAAACTGCTCTGTGTTCTTTTAATTCATCTCACAGAGTTACATCTTTCCCTTCAAGAAGCCTTTCGCTAAGACTGTTCTTGTGGAATTGGCAAACGGATATTTGGAAGCCCATAGAGGGCTACGGTGAAAAAGGAAATATCTTCCGTTCAAAACTGGAAAGAAGCTTTCTGAGAAACTGCTCTGTGTTCTGTTAATTCATCTCACAGAGTTACATCTTTCCCTTCAAGAAGCCTTTCGCTAAGGCTGTTCTTGTGGAATTGGCAAAGGGATATTTGGAAGCCCATAGACGACTATGGTGAAAAAGGAAATATCTTCCCTTCAAAACTGGAAAGAAGCTTTCTGAGAAACTGCTCTGTGTTCTGTTAATTCATCTCACAGAGTTACATCTTTCCCTTCAAGAAGCCTTTCGCTAAGGCTGTTCTTGTGGAATTGGCAAAGGGATATTTGGAAGCCCATAGAGGGCTATGGTGAAAAAGGAAATATCTTCCGTTCAAAACTGGAAAGAAGCTTTCTGAGAAACTGCTCTGTGTTCTGTTAGTTCATCTCACAGAGTTACATCTTTCCCTTCAAGAAGCCTTTCGCTAAGGCTGTTCTTGTGGAATTGGCAAAGGGATATTTGGAAGCCCATAGAGGGCTATGGTGAAAAAGGAAATGTCTTCCGTTCAAAACTGGAAAGAAGCTTTCTGAGAAACTGTTCTGTGTTCTGTTAATTCATCTCACAGAGTTACATCTTTCCCTTCAAGAAGCCTTTCGCTAAGGCTGTTCTTGTGGAATTGGCAAAGGGATATTTGGAAGCCCATAGAGGGCTATGGTGAAAAAGGAAATATCTTCCGTTCAAAACTGGAAAGAAGCTTTCTGAGAAACTGCTCTGTGTTCTGTTAATTCATCTCACAGAGTTACATCTTTCCCTTCAAGAAGCCTTTCGCTAAGGCTGTTCTTTTGGAATTGGCAAAGGGATATTTGGAAGCCCATAGAGGGCTATGGTGAAAAAGGAAATATCTTCCGTTCAAAACTGGAAAGAAGCTTTCTGAGAAACTGCTCTGTGTTCTGGTAATTCATCTCACAGAGTTACATCTTTCCCTTCAAGTAACCTTTCACTAAGGCTGTTCTTGTGGAATTGGCAAAGGGATATTTGGAAGCCCATAGAGGGCTATGGTGAAAAAGGAAATATCTTCCGTTCAAAAATGGAAAGAAGCTTTCTGAGAAACTGCTCTGTGTTCTGTTAATTCATCTCACAGAGTTACATCTTTCCCTTGAAGAAACCTTTCGCTAAGGCTGTTCTTGTGGAATTGGCAAAGGGATATTTGGAAGCCCATAGAGGGCTATGGTGAAAAAGGAAATATCTTCCGTTCAAAACTGGAAAGAAGCTTTCTGAGAAACTGCTCTGTGTTCTGTTAATTCATGTCACAGAGTTACATCTTTCCCTTCAAGAAGCCTTTCGCTAAGGCTGTTCTTGTGGAATTGGCAAAGGGATATTTGGAAGCCCGTAGAGGTCAATGGTGAAAAAGGAAATATCTTCCGTTCAAAACTGGAAAGAAGCTTTCTGAGAAACTGCTCTGTGTTCTGTTAATTCATCTCACAGAGTTACATCTTTCCCTTCAAGAAGCCTTTCGCTAAGGCTGTTCTTGTGGAATTGGCAAAGGGATATTTGGAAGCCCATAGAGGGCTATGGTGAAAAAGGAAATATCTTCCGTTCAAAACTGGAAAGAAGCTTTCTGAGAAACTGCTCTGTGTTCTGTTAGTTCATCTCACAGAGTTACATCTTTCCCTTCAAGAAGCCTTTCGCTAAGGCTGTTCTTGTGGAATTGGCAAAGGGATATTTGGAAGCCCATAGAGGGCTATGGTGAAAAAGGAAATATCTTCCGTTCAAAACTGGAAAGAAGCTTTCTGAGAAACTGCTCTGTGTTCTGTTAATTCATCTCACAGAGTTACATCTTTCCCTTCAAGAAGCCTTTCGCTAAGGCTGTTCTTGTGGAATTGGCAAAGGGATATTTGGAAGCCCATAGAGGGCTATGGTGAAAAAGGTAATATCTTCCGTTCAAAACTGGAAAGAAGCTTTCTGAGAAACTGCTCTGTGTTCTGTTAATTCATCTCACAGAGTTACATCTTTCCCTTGAAGAAGCCTTTCGTTTAGGCTGTTCTTGTGGAATTGGCAAACGGATATTTGGAAGCCCATAGAGGGCTATGGTGAAAAAGGAAATATCTTCCGTTCAAAACTGGAAAGAAGCTTTCTGAGAAACTGCTCTGTGTTCTGTTAATTCATGTCACAGAGTTACATCTTTCCCTTCAAGAAGCCTTTCGCTAAGGCTGTTCTTGTGGAATTGGCAAAGGGATATTTGGAAGCCCGAAGAGGTCAATGGTGAAAAAGGAAATATCTTCAGTTCAAAACTGGAAAGAAGCTTTCTGAGAAACTGCTCTGTGTTCTGTTAATTCATCTCACAGAGTTACATCTCTCCCTTCAAGAAGCCTTTCGCTAAGGCTGTTCTTGTGGAATTGGCAAAGGGATATTTGGAAGCCCATAGAGGGCTATGGTGAAAAAGGAAATATCTTCCGTTCAAAACTGGAAAGAAGCTTTCTGAGAAACTGCTCTGCGTTCTGTTAATTCATCTCACAGAGTTACATCTTTCCCTTCAAGAAGCCTTTCGCTAAGGCTGTTCTTGTGGAATTGGCAAAGGGATATTTGGAAGCCCGTAGAGGGCTATGGTGAAAAAGGAAATATCTTCCGTTCAAAACTGCAAAGAAGCTTTCTGAGAAACTGCTCTGTGTTCTCTTAATTCATCTCACAGTGTTACATCTTTCCCTTCAAGAAGCCTTTCGCTAAGGCTGTTCTTGTGGAATTGGCAAAGGGATATTTGGAAGCACATAGAAGGCTATGGTGAAAAAGGTAATATCTTCCGTTCAAAACTGGAAAGAAGCTTTCTGAGAAACTGCTCTGTGTTCTGTTAATTCATCTCACAGAGTTACATCTTTCCCTTCAAGAAGCCTTTCGCTAAGGCTGTTCTTGTGGAATTGGCAAAGGGATATTTGGAAGCCCATAGAGGGCTACGGTGAAAAAGGAAATATCTTCCGTTCAAAAGTGGAAAGAAGCTTTCTGAGAAACTGGTTTGTGTTCTGTTAATTAACTTCACAGAGTTACATCTTTCCCTTCAAGAAGCCTTTCGCTAAGGCTGTTCTTGTGGAATTGGCAAAGGGATATTTGGAAGCCCATAGAGGGCTATGGTGAAAAAGGAAATATCTTCCGTTCAAAACTGAAAAGAAGCTTTCTGAGAAACTGCTCTGTGTTCTGTTAATTCATCTCACAGAGTTACATCTTTCCCTTCAAGAAGCCTTTCGCTAAGACTGTTCTTGTGGAATTGGCAAACGGATATTTGGAAGCCCATAGAGGGCTACGGTGAAAAAGGAAATATCTTCCGTTCAAAACTGGAAAGAAGCTTTTTGAGAAACTGCTCTGTGTTCTGTTAATTCATCTCACAGAGTTACATCTTTCCCTTCAAGAAGCCTTTCGCTAAGGCTGTTCTTGTGGAATTGGCAAAGGGATATTTGGAAGCCCATAGACGACAATGGTGAAAAAGGAAATATCTTCCCTTCAAAACTGGAAAGAAGCTTTCTGAGAAACTGCTCTGTGTTCTGTTAATTCATCTCACAGAGTTACATCTTTCCCTTCAAGAAGCCTTTCGCTAAGGCTGTTCTTGTGGAATTGGCAAAGGGATATTTGGAAGCCCATAGAGGGCTATGGTGAAAAAGGAAATATCTTCCGTTCAAAACTGGAAAGAAGCTTTCTGAGAAACTGCACTGTGTTCTGTTAGTTCATCTCACAGAGTTACATCTTTCCCTTCAAGAAGCCTTTCGCTAAGGCTGTTCTTGTGGAATTGGCAAAGGGATATTTGGAAGCCCATAGAGGGCTATGGTGAAAAAGGAAATGTCTTCCGTTCAAAACTGGAAAGAAGCTTTCTGAGAAACTGTTCTGTGTTCTGTTAATTCATCTCACAGAGTTACATCTTTCCCTTCAAGAAGCCTTTCGCTAAGGCTGTTCTTGTGGAATTGGCAAAGGGATATTTGGAAGCCCATAGAGGGCTATGGTGAAAAAGGAAATATCTTCCGTTCAAAACTGGAAAGAAGCTTTCTGAGAAACTGCTCTGTGTTCTGTTAATTCATCTCACAGAGTTACATCTTTCCCTTCAAGAAGCCTTTCGCTAAGGCTGTTCTTGTGGAATTGGCAAAGGGATATTTGGAAGCCCATAGAGGGCTATGGTGAAAAAGGAAATATCTTCCGTTCAAAACTGGAAAGAAGCTTTCTGAGAAACTGCTCTGTGTTCTGGTAATTCATCTCACAGAGTTACATCTTTCCCTTCAAGTAACCTTTCACTAAGGCTGTTCTTGTGGAATTGGCAAGGGGATATTTGGAAGCCCATAGAGGGCTATGGTGAAAAAGGAAATATCTTCCGTTCAAAAATGGAAAGAAGCTTTCTGAGAAACTGCTCTGTGTTCTGTTAATTCATCTCACAGAGTTACATCTTTACCTTGAAGAAACCTTTCGCTAAGGCTGTTGTTGTGGAATTGGCAAAGGGATATTTGGAAGCCCATAGAGGGCTATGGTGAAAAAGGAAATATCTTCCGTTCAAAACTGGAAAGAAGCTTTCTGAGAAACTGCTCTGTGTTCTGTTAATTCATGTCACAGAGTTACATCTTTCCCTTCAAGAAGCCTTTCGCTAAGGCTGTTCTTGTGGAATTGGCAAAGGGATATTTGGAAGCCCGTAGAGGTCAATGGTGAAAAAGGAAATATCTTCCGTTCAAAACTGGAAAGAAGCTTTCTGAGAAACTGCTCTGTGTTCTGTTAATTCATCTCACAGAGTTACATCTTTCCCTTCAAGAAGCCTTTCGCTAAGGCTGTTCTTGTGGAATTGGCAAAGGGATATTTGGAAGCCCATAGAGGGCTATGGTGAAAAAGAAAATATCTTCCGTTCAAAACTGGAAAGAATCTTTCTGAGAAACTGCTCTGTGTTCTGTTAATTCATCTCACAGAGTTACATCTTTCCCTTCAAGAAGCCTTTCGCTAAGGCTGTTCTTGTGGAATTGGCAAAGGGATATTTGGAAGCCCGTAGAGGGCTATGGTGAAAAAGGAAATATCTTCCGTTCAAAACTGGAAAGAAGCTTTCTGAGAAACTGCTCTGTGTTCTGTTAATTCATCTCACAGAGTTACATCTTTCCCTTCTAGAAGCCTTTCGCTAAGGCTGTTCTTGTGGAATTGGCAAAGGGATATTTGGAAGCCCATAGAAGGCTATGGCGAAAAAGGTAATATCTTCCGTTCAAAACTGGAAAGAAGCTTTCTGAGAAACTGCTCTGTGTTCTGTTAATTCATCTCACGGAGTTACATCTTTCCCTTCAAGAAGCCTTTCGCTAAGGCTGTTCTTGTGGAATTGGCAAAGGGATATTTGGAAGCCCATAGAGGGCTACGGTGAAAAAGGAAATATCTTCCGTTCAAAAGTGGAAAGAAGCTTTCTCAGAAACTGCTTTGTGTTCTGTTAATTAATTTCACAGAGTTACATCTTTCCCTTCAAGAAGCCTTTCGCTAAGGCTGTTCTTGTGGAATTGGCAAAGGGATATTTGGAAGCCCCTAGAGGGCTATGGTGAAAAAGGAAATATCTTCCGTTCAAAACTGAAAAGAAGCTTTCTGAGAAACTGCAACTGTGTTCTGTTAATTCATCTCACAGAGTTACATCTTTCCCTTCAAGAAGCTTTTCGCTAAGGCTGTTCTTGTGGAATTGGCAAAGGGATATTTGGAAGCCCACAGAGGGCTATGGTGAAAAAGGAAATATCTTCCGTTCAAAAATGGAAAGAAGCTTTCTGAGAAACTGCTCTGTGTTCTTTTAATTCATCTCACAGAGTTACATCTTTCCCTTCAAGAAGCCTTTCGCTAAGACTGTTCTTGTGGAATTGGCAAAGGGATATTTGGAAGCCCATAGAGGGCTACGGTGAAAAAGGAAATATCTTCCGTTCAAAACTGGAAAGAAGCTTTGTGAGAAACTGCTCTGTGTTCTGTTAATTCATCTCACAGAGTTACATCTTTCCCTTAAAGAAGCCTTTCGCTAAGTCTGTTCTGGAGGAATTGTCAAAGGGATATTTGGAAGCCCATAGAGGGCTATGGTGAAAAAGGAAATATCTTCCGTTCAAAACTGGAAAGAAGCTTTCTGAGAAACTGCTCTGTGTTCTGTTAATTCATCTCACAGAGTTACATCTTTCCCTTGAAGAAAACTTTCGCTAAGGCTGTTCTTGCGGAATTGGCAAAGGGATATTTGGAAGCCCATAGACGGCTATGGTGAAAAAGGAAATATCTTCCCTTCAAAACTGGAAAGACGCTTTCTGAGAAACTGCTTTGTGTTCTGTTAATTCATCTCACAGAGTTACATCTTTCCCTTCAAGAAGCCTTTCGCTAAGGCTGTTCTTGTGGAATTGGCAAAGGGATATTTGGAAGCCCATAGACGACTATGGTGAAAAAGGAAATATCTTCCCTTCAAAACTGGAAAGAAGCTTTCTGAGAAACTGCTCTGTGTTCTGTTAATTCATCTCACAGAGTTACATCTTTCCCTTCAAGAAGCCTTTCGCTAAGGCTGTTCTTGTTGAATTGGCAAAGGGATATTTGGATGCCCGTAGAGGTCAATGGTGAAAAAGGAAATATCTTCCGATCAAAACTGGAAAGAAGCTTTCTGAGAAACTGCTCTGTGTTCTGTTAATTCATCTCACAGAGTTACATCTTTCCCTTCAAGTGCCTTTCGCTAAGGCTGTTCTTGTGGAATTGGCAAGGGGATATTTGGAAGCCCATAGAGGTCTATGGTGAAAAAGGAAATATCTTCCGTTCAAAACTGGAAAGAAGCTTTCTGAGAAACTGATCTGTGTTCTGTTAATTCATCTCACAGAGTTACATCTTTCCCTTCTAGAAGCCTTTCGCTAAGGCTGTTATTGTGGAATTGGCAAAGGGATATTTGGAAGCCCATAGAGGGCTATGGTGAAAAAGGAAATATCTTCCGTTCAAAACTGGAAAGAAGCTTTCTGAGAAACTGCTCTGTGTTCTGTTAATTCATCTCACAGAGTTACATCTTTCCCTTCAAGAAGCCTTTCGCTAAGTCTGTTCTTGTGGAATTGGCAAAGGGATATTTGGAAGCCCATAGAGGTCAATGGTGAAAAAGGAAATATCTTCCCTTCAAAACTGGAAAGAAGCTTTCTGAGAAACTGCTCTGTGTTCTGTTAATTCATCTCACAGAGTTACATCTTTCCCTTCAAGAAGCCTTTCGCTAAGGCTGTTCTTGTGGAATTGGCAAAGGGATATTTGGAAGCCCAAAGACGACTATGGTGAAAAAGGAAATATCTTCCCTTCAAAACTGGAAAGAAGCTTTCTGAGAAACTGCTCTGTGTTCTGTTAATTCATCTCACAGAGTTACATCTTTCCCTTCAAGAAGCCTTTCGCTAAGGCTGTTCTTGTTGAATTGGCAAAGGGATATTTGGAAGCCCGTAGAGGTCAACGGTGAAAAAGGAAATATCTTCCGTTCAAAACTGGAAAGAAGCTTTCTGAGAAACTGCTGTGTGTTCTGTTAATTCATCTCACAGAGTTACATCTTTCCCTTCAAGTGCCTTTCGCTAAGGCTGTTCTTGTGGAATTGGCAAGGGGATATTGGGAAGCCCATAGAGGGCTATGGTGAAAAAGGAAATATCTTCCGTTCAAAACTGGAAAGAAGCTTTCTGAGAAACTGATCTGTGTTCTGTTAATTCATCTCACAGAGTTACATCTTTCCCTTCTAGAAGCCTTTCGCTAAGGCTGTTCTTGTGGAATTGGCAAAGGGATATTTGGAAGCCCATAGAGGGTTATGGTGAAAAAGGAAATATCTTCCCTTCAAAACTGGAAAGAAGCTTTCTGAGAAACTGCTCTGTGTTCTGTTAATTCATCTCACAGAGTTACATCTTTCCCTTCTAGAAGCCTTTCGCTAAGGCTGTTCTTGTGGAATTGGCAAAGGGATATTTGGAAGCCCATAGAGGGCTATGGTGAAAAAGGAAATATCTTCCGTTCAAAACTGGAAAGAAGCTTTCTGAGAAACTGCTCTGTGTTCTGTTAATTCATCTCACAGAGTTACATCTTTCCCTTCAAGAAGCCTTTCGCTAAGGCTGTTCTTGTGGAATTGGCAAAGGGATATTTGGAAGCCCGTAGAGGGCTATGGTGAAAAATTAAATATCTTCCGTTCAAAACTGGAAAGAAGCTTTCTGAGAAACTGCTCTGTGTTCTATTAGTTCATCTCACAGAGTTACATCTTTCCCTTCAAGAAGACTTTCGCTAAGGCTGTTCTTGTGGAATTGACAAAGGGATATTTTTAAGCCCATAGAGGGCTATGGTGATAAAGGAAATATCTTCCGTTCAAAACTGGAAAGAAGCTTTCTGAGAAACTGTTCTGTGTTCTGTTAATTCATCTCACAGAGTTACATCTTTCAATTCAAGAAGCCTTTCGCTAAGGCTGTTCTTGTGGAATTGGCAAAGGGATATTTGGAAGCCCATAGAAGGCTACGGTGAAAAAGGAAATATCTTCCGTTCAAAACTGGAAAGAAGCTTTCTGAGAAACTGCTCTGTGTTCTGTTAGTTCATCTCACAGAGTTACATCTTTCCCTTCAAGAAGCCTTTCGCTAACGCTGTTCTTGTGGAATTGGAAAAGGGATATTTGGAAGCCCATAGAGGGCTATGGTGAAAAAGGAAATATCTTCCGTTCAAAACTGGAAAGAAGCTTTCTGAGAAACTGCTGTGTGTTCTGTAAATTCATCTCATAGAGTTACATCTTTCCCTTCAAGAAGCCTTTCGCTAAGGCTGTTCTTGTGGAATAGGCAAAGGGATATTTGGAAGCCCATAGAGGGCTATGGTGAAAAAGGAAATATCTTCCGTTCAAAACTGGAATCAAGCTTTGTGAGAAACTGTTCCGTGTTCTGTTAATTCATCTCACAGAGTTACATCTTTCCCTTCAAGAAGCCTTTCGCTAAGGCTGTTCTTGTGGAATTGGCAAAGGGATATTTGGAATCCCATAGAGGGGTATGGTGAAAAAGGAAATTTCTTCCGTTCAAAACTGGAAAGAAGCTTTCTGAGAAACTGCTCTGTGTTCTGTTAATTAATCTCACAGAGTTACATCTTTCCCTTCAAGAAGCCTTTCGCTAATTCTGTTCTTGTGGAATTGGCAAAGGGATATTTCGAAGCCCATAGAGGGCTATGGTGAAAAAGGAAATATCTTCCGTTCAAAACTGGAAACAAGCTTTCTAAGAAACTGCTCTGTGTTTGTTAATTTATCTCACAGAGTTACATCTTTCCCTTCAAGAAGCCTTTCGCTTAGGCTGTTCTTGTGGAATTGGCAAAGGGACATTTGGAAGCCCATAGAGGGCTATGGTGAAAAAGGAAATATCTTCCGTTCAAAACTGGAAAGAAGCTTTCTGAGAAACTGCTCTGTATTCTGTTAATTCATCTCACAGAGTTACATCTTTCCCTTCAAGAAGCCTTTCGCTAAGGCTGTTCTTGTGAAATTGGCAAACAGATATTTGGAAGACCATAGAGGGCTATGGTGAAAAAGGAAATATCTTCCGTTCAAAACTGGAAAGAAGCTTTCTGAGAAACTGCTCTGTGTTCTGTTAATTCATCTCACAGAGTTACATCTTTCCCTTCAAGAAGCCTTTCGCTAAGGCTGTTCTTGTGGAATTGGCAAAGGGATATTTGGAAGATCATAGAGGGCTATGGTGAAAAATTAAATATCTTCCGTTCAAAACTGGAAAGAAGTTTTCTGAGAAACTGCTCTGTGTTCTGTTAGTTCATCTCACAGAGTTTCATCTTTCCCTTCAAGAAGCCTTTCGCTAAGGCTGTTCTTGTGGAATTGGCAAAGGGATATTTGGAAGCCCATAGAGGGCTATGGTGAAAAAGGAAATATCTTCCGTTCAAAACTGGAAAGAAGCTTTCTGAGAAACTGCTCTGTGTTCCGTTAATTCATCTCACAGAGTTACATCTTTCCCTTCAAGACGCCTTTCACTAAGGCTGTTCTTGGGGAATTGGCAAAGGGATATTTGGAAGCCCATAGAGGGCTATGTGGAAAAAGGAAATATCTTCCGTTCAAAACTGGAAAGAAGCTTTCTGAGAAAATGCTCTGTGTTCTGTTAATTCATCTGACAGAGTTACATCTTTCCCTTGAAGAAACCTTTCCCTAAGGCTGTTCTTGTGGAATTGGCAAAGGGATATTTGGAAGCCCATAGAGGGCTATGGTGAAAAAGGAAATATCTTTCGTTCAAAACTGGAAGGAAGCTTTCTGAGAAACTGCTCTGTGTTCTGTTAATTCATCTCACAGAGTTACATCTTTCCCTTCAAGAAGCCTTTCGCTAAGGCTGTTCTTGTGGAATTGGCAAAGGGATATTTGGAAGCCCATAGAGGGCTATGGTGAAAAAGGAAATATCTTCCGTTCAAAACTGGAAAGAAGCTTTCTGAGAAACTGTTCTGTGTTCTGTTAATTCATCTCACAGAGTTACATCTTTCCCTTCAAGAAGCCTTTCGCTAAGGCTGTTCTTGTGGAATTGGCAAAGGGATATTTGGAAGCCCGTAGAGGGCTATGGTGAGAAAGGAAATATCTTCCGTTCAAAACTGGAAAGAAGCTTTCTGAGAAACTGCTCTGTGTTGTGTTAATTCATCTCACAGAGTTACATCTTTCCCTTCAAGAAGCCTTTCGCTAAGGCTGTTCTTGTGGAATTGGCAAAGGGATATTTGGAAGCCCATAGAGGGCTATGGTGAAAAAGGTAGTATCTTCCGTTCAAAACTGGAAAGAAGCTTTCTGAGAAACTGCTCTGTTTTCTGTTAATTCATCTCACAGAGTTACATCTTTCCCTTCAAGAAGCCTTTCGCTAAGGCTGTTCTTGTGGAATTGGCAAAGGGATATTTGGAAGCCCACAGACGGCTATGGTGAAAAAGGAAATATCTTACGTTCAAAACTGGAAAGAAGCTTTCTGAAAACTGCTCTGTGTTCTGTTAATTCATCTCACAGAGTTACATCTTTCCCTTCAAGAAGCCTTTCGCTAAGGCTGTTCTTGTGGAATTGGCAAAGGGATATTTGGAAGCCCGTAGAGGTCAATGGTGAAAAAGGAAATATCTTCCGTTCAAAACTGGAAAGAAGCTTTCTGAGAAACTGCTCTGTGTTCTGTTAATTCATCTCACAGAGTTACATCTTTCCCTTCAAGAAGCCTTTCGCTAAGGTGTTCTTGTGGAATTGGCAAAGGGATATTTGGAAGCCCATAGAGGGCTATGGTGAAAAAGGAAGTATCTTCCGTTCAAAACTGGAAAGAAGCTTTCTGAGAAACTGCTCTGTGTTCTGTTAATTCATCTCACAGAGTTACATCTTTCCCTTCAAGTGCCTTTCGCTAAGGCTGTTCTTGTGGAATTGGCAAGGGGATATTTGGAAGCCCATAGAGGGCTATGGTGAAAAAGGAAATATCTTCCGTTCAAAACTGGAAAGAAGCTTTCTGAGAAACTGATCTGTGTTCTGTTAATTCATCTCACAGAGTTACATCTTTCCCTTCTAGAAGCCTTTCGCTAAGGCTGTTCTTGTGGAATTGGCAAAGGGATATTTGGAAGCCCATAGAGGGCTATGGTGAAAAAGGAAATATCTTCCGTTCAAAACTGGAAAGAAGCTTTCTGAGAAACTGCTCTGTGTTCTGTTAATTCATCTCACAGAGTTACATCTTTCCCTTCTAGAAGCCTTTCGCTAAGGCTGTTCTTGTGGAATTGGCAAAGGGATATTTGGAAGCCCATAGAGGGCTATGGTGAAAAAGGAAATATCTTCCGTTCAAAACTGGAAAGAAGCTTTCTGAGAAACTGCTCTGTGTTCTGTTAATTCATCTCACAGAGTTACATCTTTCCCTTCAAGAAGCCTTTCGCTAAGGCTGTTCTTGTGGAATTGGCAAACGGATATTTGGAAGCCCCTAGAGGGCTATGGTGAAAAAGGTAATATCTTCCGTTCAAAACTGGAAAGAAGCTTTCTGAGAAACTGCTCTGTGTTCTGTTAATTCATCTCACAGAGTTACAACTTTCCCTTCTAGAAGCCTTTCGCTAAGGCTGTTCTTGTGGAATTGGCAAAGGGATATTTGGAAGCCCATAGAGGGCTATGGTGAAAAAGGTAATATCTTCCGTTCAAAACTGGAAAGAAGCTTTCTGAGAAACTGCTCTGTGTTCTGTTAATTCATCTCACAGAGTTACATCTTTCCCTTCAAGAAGCCTTTCGCTAAGGCTGTTCTTGTGGAATTGGCAAAGGGATATTTGGAAGCCCGTAGAGGGCTATGGTGAAAAATTAAATATCTTCCGTTCAAAACTGGAAAGAAGCTTTCTGAGAAACTGCTCTGTGTTCTATTAGTTCATCTCACAGAGTTACATCTTTCCCTTCAAGAAGACTTTCGCTAAGGCTGTTCTTGTGGAATTGGCAAAGGGATATTTTTAAGCCCATAGAGGGCTATGGTGATAAAGGAAATATCTTCCGTTCAAAACTGGAAAGAAGCTTTCTGAGAAACTGTTCTGTGTTCTGTTAATTCATCTCACAGAGTTACATCTTTCAATTCAAGAAGCCTTTCGCTAAGGCTGTTCTTGTGGAATTGGCAAAGGGATATTTGGAAGCCCATAGAAGGCTATGGTGAAAAAGGAAATATCTTCCGTTCAAAACTGGAAAGAAGCTTTCTGAGAAACTGCTGTGTGTTCTGTAAATTCATCTCATAGAGTTACATCTTTCCCTTCAAGAAGCCTTTCGCTAAGGCTGTTCTTGTGGAATAGGCAAAGGGATATTTGGAAGCCCATAGAGGGCTATGGTGAAAAAGGAAATATCTTCCGTTCAAAACTGGAATCAAGCTTTGTGAGAAACTGTTCCGTGTTCTGTTAATTCATCTCACAGAGTTACATCTTTCCCTTCAAGAAGCCTTTCGCTAAGGCTGTTCTTGTGGAATTGGCAAAGGGATATTTGGAAGCCCATAGAGGGGTATGGTGAAAAAGGAAATTTCTTCCGTTCAAAACTGGAAAGAAGCTTTCTGAGAAACTGCTCTGTGTTCTGTTAATTAATCTCACAGAGTTACATCTTTCCCTTCAAGAAGCCTTTCGCTAATTCTGTTCTTGTGGAATTGGCAAAGGGATATTTCGAAGCCCATAGAGGGCTATGGTGAAAAAGGAAATATCTTCCGTTCAAAACTGGAAACAAGCTTTCTAAGAAACTGCTCTGTGTTTGTTAATTTATCTCACAGAGTTACATCTTTCCCTTCAAGAAGCCTTTCGCTACGGCTGTTCTTGTGGAATTGGCAAAGGGACATTTGGAAGCCCATAGAGGGCTATGGTGAAAAAGGAAATATCTTCCGTTCAAAACTGGAAAGAAGCTTTCTGAGAAACTGCTCTGTATTCTGTTAATTCATCTCACAGAGTTACATCTTTCCCTTCAAGAAGCCTATCGCTAAGGCTGTTCTTGTAAAATTGGCAAACAGATATTTGGAAGCCCATAGAGGGCTATGGTGAAAAAGGAAATATCTTCCGTTCAAAACTGGAAAGAAGCTTTCTGAGAACTGCTCTGTGTTCTGTTAATTCATCTCACAGAGTTACATCTTTCCCTTCAAGAAGCCTTTCGCTAAGGCTGTTCTTGTGGAATTGGCAAAGGGATATTTGGAAGATCATAGAGGGCTATGGTGAAAAATTAAATATCTTCCGTTCAAAACTGGAAAGAAGTTTTCTGAGAAACTGCTCTGTGTTCTGTTAGTTCATCTCACAGAGTTTCATCTTTCCCTTCAAGAAGCCTTTCGCTAAGGCTGTTCTTGTGGAATTGGCAAAGGGATATTTGGAAGCCCATAGAGGGCTATGGTGAAAAAGGAAATATCTTCCGTTCAAAACTGGAAAGAAGCTTTCTGAGAAACTGCTCTGTGTTCCGTTAATTCATCTCACAGAGTTACATCTTTCCCTTCAAGACGCCTTTCACTAAGGCTGTTCTTGGGGAATTGGCAAAGGGATATTTGGAAGCCCATAGAGGGCTATGTGGAAAAAGGAAATATCTTCCGTTCAAAACTGGAAAGAAGCTTTCTGAGAAAGTGCTCTGTGTTCTGTTAATTCATCTCACAGAGTTACATCTTTCCCTTGAAGAAACCTTTCCCTAAGGCTGTTCTTGTGGAATTGGCAAAGGGATATTTGGAAGCCCATAGAGGGCTATGGTGAAAAAGGAAATATCTTTCGTTCAAAACTGGAAGGAAGCTTTCTGAGAAACTGCTCTGTGTTCTGTTAATTCATCTCACAGAGTTACATCTTTCCCTTCAAGAAGCCTTTCGCTAAGGCTGTTCTTGTGGAATTGGCAAAGGGATATTTGGAAGCCCATAGAGGGCTATGGTGAAAAAGGAAATATCTTCCGTTCAAAACTGGAAAGAAGCTTTCTGAGAAACTGTTCTGTGTTCTGTTAATTCATCTCACCGAGTTACATCTTTCCCTTCAAGAAGCCTTTCGCTAAGGCTGTTCTTGTGGAATTGGCAAAGGGATATTTGGAAGCCCGTAGAGGGCTATGGTGAAAAAGGAAATATCTTCCGTTCAAAACTGGAAAGAAGCTTTCTGAGAAACTGCTCTGTGTTCTGTTAATTCATCTCACAGAGTTACATCTTTCCCTTCTAGAAGCCTTTCGCTAAGGCTGTTCTTGTGGAATTGGCAAAGGGATATTTGGAAGCCCATAGAGGGCTATGGTGAAAAAGGTAGTATCTTCCGTTCAAAACTGGAAAGAAGCTTTCTGAGAAACTGCTCTGTTTTCTGTTAATTCATCTCAAAGAGTTACATCTTTCCCTTCAAGAAGCCTTTCGCTAAGGCTGTTCTTGTGGAATTGGCAAAGGGATATTTGGAAGCCCACAGACGGCTATGGTGAAAAAGGAAATATCTTACGTTCAAAACTGGAAAGAAGCTTTCTGAGAAACTGCTCTGTGTTCTGTTAATTCATCTCACAGAGTTACATCTTTCCCTTCAAGAAGCCTTTCGCTAAGGCTGTTCTTGTGGAATTGGCAAAGGGATATTTGGAAGCCCGTAGAGGTCAATGGTGAAAAAGGAAATATCTTCCGTTCAAAACTGGAAAGAAGCTTTCTGAGAAACTGCTCTGTGTTCTGTTAATTCATCTCACAGAGTTACATCTTTCCCTTCAAGAAGCCTTTCGCTAAGGCTGTTCTTGTGGAATTGGCAAAGGGATATTTGGAAGCCCGTAGAGGTCAATGGTGAAAAAGGAAATATCTTCCGTTCAAAACTGGAAAGAAGCTTTCTGAGAAACTGCTCTGTGTTCTGTTAATTCATCTCACAGAGTTACATCTTTCCCTTCAAGAAGCCTTTCGCTAAGGCTGTTCTTGTGGAATTGGCAAAGGGATATTTGGAAGCCCGTAGAGGGCTATGGTGAAAAAGGAAATATCTTCCGTTCAAAACTGGAAAGAAGCTTTCTGAGAAACTGCTCTGTCTTCTGTTAATTCATCTCACAGAGTTACATCTTTCCCTTCTAGAAGCCTTTCGCTAAGGCTGTTCTTGTGGAATTGGCAAAGGGATATTTGGAAGCCCATAGAGGGCTATGGTGAAAAAGGTAATATCTTCCGTTCAAAACTGGAAAGAAGCTTTCTGAGAAACTGCTCTGCGTTCTGTTAATTCATCTCACAGAGTTACATCTTTCCCTTCAAGAAGCCTTTCGCTAAGGCTGTTCTTGTGGAATTGGCAAAGGGATATTTGGAAGCCCGTAGAGGGCTATGGTGAAAAAGGAAATATCTTCCGTTCAAAACTGCAAAGAAGCTTTCTGAGAAACTGCTCTGTGTTCTGTTAATTCATCTCACAGTGTTACATCTTTCCCTTCAAGAAGCCTTTCGCTAAGGCTGTTCTTGTGGAATTGGCAAAGGGATATTTGGAAGCACATAGAAGGCTATGGTGAAAAAGGTAATATCTTCCGTTCAAAACTGGAAAGAAGCTTTCTGAGAAACTGCTCTGTGTTCTGTTAATTCATCTCACAGAGTTACATCTTTCCCTTCAAGAAGCCTTTCGCTAAGGCTGTTCTTGTGGAATTGGCAAAGGGATATTTGGAAGCCCATAGAGGGCTACGGTGAAAAAGGAAATATCTTCCGTTCAAAAGTGGAAAGAAGCTTTCTGAGAAACTGGTTTGTGTTCTGTTAATTAACTTCACAGAGTTACATCTTTCCCTTCAAGAAGCCTTTCGCTAAGGCTGTTCTTGTGGAATTGGCAAAGGGATATTTGGAAGCCCATAGAGGGCTATGGTGAAAAAGGAAATATCTTCCGTTCAAAACTGAAAAGAAGCTTTCTGAGAAACTGCTCTGTGTTCTGTTAATTCATCTCACAGAGTTACATCTTTCCCTTCAAGAAGCCTTTCGCTAAGGCTGTTCTTGTGGAATTGGCAAAGGGATATTTGGAAGCCCACAGAGGGCAATGGTGAAAAAGGAAATATCTTCCGTTCAAAACTGGAAAGAAGCTTTCTGAGAAACTGCTCTGTGTTCTTTTAATTCATCTCACAGAGTTACATCTTTCTCTTCAAGAAGCCTTTCGCTAAGACTGTTCTTGTGGAATTGGCAAACGGATATTTGGAAGCCCATAGAGGGCTACGGTGAAAAAGGAAATATCTTCCGTTCAAAACTGGAAAGAAGCTTTCTGAGAAACTGCTCTGTGTTCTGTTAATTCATCTCACAGAGTTACATCTTTCCCTTCAAGAAGCCTTTCGCTAAGGCTGTTCTTGTGGAATTGGCAAAGGGATATTTGGAAGCCCATAGACGACTATGGTGAAAAAGGAAATATCTTCCCTTCAAAACTGGAAAGAAGCTTTCTGAGAAACTGCTCTGTGATCTGTTAATTCATCTCACAGAGTTACATCTTTCCCTTCAAGAAGCCTTTCGCTAAGGCTGTTCTTGTGGAATTGGCAAAGGGATATTTGGAAGCCCATAGAGGGCTATGGTGAAAAAGGAAATATCTTCCGTTCAAAACTGGAAAGAAGCTTTCTGAGAAACTGCTCTGTGTTCTGTTAGTTCATCTCACAGAGTTACATCTTTCCCTTCAAGAAGCCTTTCGCTAAGGCTGTTCTTGTGGAATTGGCAAAGGGATATTTGGAAGCCCATAGAGGGCTATGGTGAAAAAGGAAATGTCTTCCGTTCAAAACTGGAAAGAAGCTTTCTGAGAAACTGTTCTGTGTTCTGTTAATTCATCTCACAGAGTTACATCTTTCCCTTCAAGAAGCCTTTCGCTAAGGCTGTTCTTGTGGAATTGGCAAAGGGATATTTGGAAGCCCATAGAGGGCTATGGTGAAAAAGGAAATATCTTCCGTTCAAAACTGGAAAGAAGCTTTCTGAGAAACTGCTCTGTGTTCTGTTAATTCATCTCACAGAGTTACATCTTTCCCTTCAAGAAGCCTTTCGCTAAGGCTGTTCTTTTGGAATTGGCAAAGGGATATTTGGAAGCCCATAGAGGGCTATGGTGAAAAAGGAAATATCTTCCGTTCAAAACTGGAAAGAAGCTTTCTGAGAAACTGCTCTGTGTTCTGGTAATTCATCTCACAGAGTTACATCTTTCCCTTCAAGTAACCTTTCACTAAGGCTGTTCTTGTGGAATTGGCAAAGGGATATTTGGAAGCCCATAGAGGGCTATGGTGAAAAAGGAAATATCTTCCGTTCAAAAATGGAAAGAAGCTTTCTGAGAAACTGCTCTGTGTTCTGTTAATTCATCTCACAGAGTTACATCTTTCCCTTGAAGAAACCTTTCGCTAAGGCTGTTCTTGTGGAATTGGCAAAGGGATATTTGGAAGCCCATAGAGGGCTATGGTGAAAAAGGAAATATCTTCCGTTCAAAACTGGAAAGAAGCTTTCTGAGAAACTGCTCTGTGTTCTGTTAATTCATGTCACAGAGTTACATCTTTCCCTTCAAGAAGCCTTTCGCTAAGGCTGTTCTTGTGGAATTGGCAAAGGGATATTTGGAAGCCCCTAGAGGTCAATGGTGAAAAAGGAAATATCTTCCGTTCAAAACTGGAAAGAAGCTTTCTGAGAAACTGCTCTGTGTTCTGTTAATTCATCTCACAGAGTTACATCTTTCCCTTCAAGAAGCCTTTCGCTAAGGCTGTTCTTGTGGAATTGGCAAAGGGATATTTGGAAGCCCATAGAGGGCTATGGTGAAAAAGGAAATATCTTCCGTTCAAAACTGGAAAGAAGCTTTCTGAGAAACTGCTCTGTGTTCTGTTAGTTCATCTCACAGAGTTACATCTTTCCCTTCAAGAAGCCTTTCGCTAAGGCTGTTCTTGTGGAATTGGCAAAGGGATATTTGGAAGCCCATAGAGGGCTATGGTGAAAAAGGAAATATCTTCCGTTCAAAACTGGAAAGAAGCTTTCTGAGAAACTGCTCTGTGTTCTGTTAATTCATCTCACAGAGTTACATCTTTCCCTTCAAGAAGCCTTTCGCTAAGGCTGTTCTTGTGGAATTGGCAAAGGGATATTTGGAAGCCCATAGAGGGCTATGGTGAAAAAGGTAATATCTTCCGTTCAAAACTGGAAAGAAGCTTTCTGAGAAACTGCTCTGTGTTCTGTTAATTCATCTCACAGAGTTACATCTTTCCCTTGAAGAAGCCTTTCGCTAAGGCTGTTCTTGTGGAATTGGCAAAGGGATATTTGGAAGCCCATAGAGGGCTATGGTGAAAAAGGAAATATCTTCCGTTCAAAACTGGAAAGAAGCTTTCTGAGAAACTGCTCTGTGTTCTGTTAATTCATGTCACAGAGTTACATCTTTCCCTTCAAGAAGCCTTTCGCTAAGGCTGTTCTTGTGGAATTGGCAAAGGGATATTTGGAAGCCCGAAGAGGTCAATGGTGAAAAAGGAAATATCTTCAGTTCAAAACTGGAAAGAAGCTTTCTGAGAAACTGCTCTGTGTTCTGTTAATTCATCTCACAGAGTTACATCTCTCCCTTCAAGAAGCCTTTCGCTAAGGCTGTTCTTGTGGAATTGGCAAAGGGATATTTGGAAGCCCATAGAGGGCTATGGTGAAAAAGGAAATATCTTCCGTTCAAAACTGGAAAGAAGCTTTCTGAGAAACTGCTCTGCGTTCTGTTAATTCATCTCACAGAGTTACATCTTTCCCTTCAAGAAGCCTTTCGCTAAGGCTGTTCTTGTGGAATTGGCAAAGGGATATTTGGAAGCCCGTAGAGGGCTATGGTGAAAAAGGAAATATCTTCCGTTCAAAACTGCAAAGAAGCTTTCTGAGAAACTGCTCTGTGTTCTCTTAATTCATCTCACAGTGTTACATCTTTCCCTTCAAGAAGCCTTTCGCTAAGGCTGTTCTTGTGGAATTGGCAAAGGGATATTTGGAAGCACATAGAAGGCTATGGTGAAAAAGGTAATATCTTCCGTTCAAAACTGGAAAGAAGCTTTCTGAGAAACTGCTCTGTGTTCTGTTAATTCATCTCACAGAGTTACATCTTTCCCTTCAAGAAGCCTTTCGCTAAGGCTGTTCTTGTGGAATTGGCAAAGGGATATTTGGAAGCCCATAGAGGGCTACGGTGAAAAAGGAAATATCTTCCGTTCAAAAGTGGAAAGAAGCTTTCTGAGAAACTGGTTTGTGTTCTGTTAATTAACTTCACAGAGTTACATCTTTCCCTTCAAGAAGCCTTTCGCTAAGGCTGTTCTTGTGGAATTGGCAAAGGGATATTTGGAAGCCCATAGAGGGCTATGGTGAAAAAGGAAATATCTTCCGTTCAAAACTGAAAAGAAGCTTTCTGAGAAACTGCTCTGTGTTCTGTTAATACATCTCACAGAGTTACATCTTTCCCTTCAAGAAGCCTTTCGCTAAGGCTGTTCTTGTGGAATTGGCAAAGGGATATTTGGAAGCCCACAGAGGGCAATGGTGAAAAAGGAAATATCTTCCGTTCAAAACTGGAAAGAAGCTTTCTGAGAAACTGCTCTGTGTTCTTTTAATTCATCTCACAGAGTTACATCTTTCCCTTCAAGAAGCCTTTCGCTAAGACTGTTCTTGTGGAATTGGCAAACGGATATTTGGAAGCCCATAGAGGGCTACGGTGAAAAAGGAAATATCTTCCGTTCAAAACTGGAAAGAAGCTTTTTGAGAAACTGCTCTGTGTTCTGTTAATTCATCTCACAGAGTTACATCTTTCCCTTCAAGAAGCCTTTCGCTAAGGCTGTTCTTGTGGAATTGGCAAAGGGATATTTGGAAGCCCATAGACGACAATGGTGAAAAAGGAAATATCTTCCCTTCAAAACTGGAAAGAAGCTTTCTGAGAAACTGCTCTGTGTTCTGTTAATTCATCTCACAGAGTTACATCTTTCCCTTCAAGAAGCCTTTCGCTAAGGCTGTTCTTGTGGAATTGGCAAAGGGATATTTGGAAGCCCATAGAGGGCTATGGTGAAAAAGGAAATATCTTCCGTTCAAAACTGGAAAGAAGCTTTCTGAGAAACTGCACTGTGTTCTGTTAGTTCATCTCACAGAGTTACATCTTTCCCTTCAAGAAGCCTTTCGCTAAGGCTGTTCTTGTGGAATTGGCAAAGGGATATTTGGAAGCCCATAGAGGGCTATGGTGAAAAAGGAAATGTCTTCCGTTCAAAACTGGAAAGAAGCTTTCTGAGAAACTGTTCTGTGTTCTGTTAATTCATCTCACAGAGTTACATCTTTCCCTTCAAGAAGCCTTTCGCTAAGGCTGTTCTTGTGGAATTGGCAAAGGGATATTTGGAAGCCCATAGAGGGCTATGGTGAAAAAGGAAATATCTTCCGTTCAAAACTGGAAAGAAGCTTTCTGAGAAACTGCTCTGTGTTCTGTTAATTCATCTCACAGAGTTACATCTTTCCCTTCAAGAAGCCTTTCGCTAAGGCTGTTCTTGTGGAATTGGCAAAGGGATATTTGGAAGCCCATAGAGGGCTATGGTGAAAAAGGAAATATCTTCCGTTCAAAACTGGAAAGAAGCTTTCTGAGAAACTGCTCTGTGTTCTGGTAATTCATCTCACAGAGTTACATCTTTCCCTTCAAGTAACCTTTCACTAAGGCTGTTCTTGTGGAATTGGCAAAGGGATATTTGGAAGCCCATAGAGGGCTATGGTGAAAAAGGAAATATCTTCCGTTCAAAAATGGAAAGAAGCTTTCTGAGAAACTGCTCTGTGTTCTGTTAATTCATCTCACAGAGTTACATCTTTACCTTGAAGAAACCTTTCGCTAAGGCTGTTGTTGTGGAATTGGCAAAGGGATATTTGGAAGCCCATAGAGGGCTATGGTGAAAAAGGAAATATCTTCCGTTCAAAACTGGAAAGAAGCTTTCTGAGAAACTGCTCTGTGTTCTGTTAATTCATGTCACAGAGTTACATCTTTCCCTTCAAGAAGCCTTTCGCTAAGGCTGTTCTTGTGGAATTGGCAAAGGGATATTTGGAAGCCCGTAGAGGTCAATGGTGAAAAAGGAAATATCTTCCGTTCAAAACTGGAAAGAAGCTTTCTGAGAAACTGCTCTGTGTTCTGTTAATTCATCTCACAGAGTTACATCTTTCCCTTCAAGAAGCCTTTCGCTAAGGCTGTTCTTGTGGAATTGGCAAAGGGATATTTGGAAGCCCATAGAGGGCTATGGTGAAAAAGAAAATATCTTCCGTTCAAAACTGGAAAGAATCTTTCTGAGAAACTGCTCTGTGTTCTGTTAATTCATCTCACAGAGTTACATCTTTCCCTTCAAGAAGCCTTTCGCTAAGGCTGTTCTTGTGGAATTGGCAAAGGGATATTTGGAAGCCCGTAGAGGGCTATGGTGAAAAAGGAAATATCTTCCGTTCAAAACTGGAAAGAAGCTTTCTGAGAAACTGCTCTGTGTTCTGTTAATTCATCTCACAGAGTTACATCTTTCCCTTCTAGAAGCCTTTCGCTAAGGCTGTTCTTGTGGAATTGGCAAAGGGATATTTGGAAGCCCATAGAAGGCTATGGTGAAAAAGGTAATATCTTCCGTTCAAAACTGGAAAGAAGCTTTCTGAGAAACTGCTCTGTGTTCTGTTAATTCATCTCACGGAGTTACATCTTTCCCTTCAAGAAGCCTTTCGCTAAGGCTGTTCTTGTGGAATTGGCAAAGGGATATTTGGAAGCCCATAGAGGGCTACGGTGAAAAAGGAAATATCTTCCGTTCAAAAGTGGAAAGAAGCTTTCTCAGAAACTGCTTTGTGTTCTGTTAATTAATTTCACAGAGTTACATCTTTCCCTTCAAGAAGCCTTTCGCTAAGGCTGTTCTTGTGGAATTGGCAAAGGGATATTTGGAAGCCCCTAGAGGGCTATGGTGAAAAAGGAAATATCTTCCGTTCAAAACTGAAAAGAAGCTTTCTGAGAAACTGCAACTGTGTTCTGTTAATTCATCTCACAGAGTTACATCTTTCCCTTCAAGAAGCTTTTCGCTAAGGCTGTTCTTGTGGAATTGGCAAAGGGATATTTGGAAGCCCACAGAGGGCTATGGTGAAAAAGGAAATATCTTCCGTTCAAAAATGGAAAGAAGCTTTCTGAGAAACTGCTCTGTGTTCTTTTAATTCATCTCACAGAGTTACATCTTTCCCTTCAAGAAGCCTTTCGCTAAGACTGTTCTTGTGGAATTGGCAAAGGGATATTTGGAAGCCCATAGAGGGCTACGGTGAAAAAGGAAATATCTTCCGTTCAAAACTGGAAAGAAGCTTTGTGAGAAACTGCTCTGTGTTCTGTTAATTCATCTCACAGAGTTACATCTTTCCCTTAAAGAAGCCTTTCGCTAAGTCTGTTCTGGAGGAATTGTCAAAGGGATATTTGGAAGCCCATAGAGGGCTATGGTGAAAAAGGAAATATCTTCCGTTCAAAACTGGAAAGAAGCTTTCTGAGAAACTGCTCTGTGTTCTGTTAATTCATCTCACAGAGTTACATCTTTCCCTTGAAGAAAACTTTCGCTAAGGCTGTTCTTGCGGAATTGGCAAAGGGATATTTGGAAGCCCATAGACGGCTATGGTGAAAAAGGAAATATCT
Source organism: Chlorocebus sabaeus (assembly GCF_047675955.1). Taxonomy (NCBI): domain Eukaryota; kingdom Metazoa; phylum Chordata; class Mammalia; order Primates; family Cercopithecidae; genus Chlorocebus; species Chlorocebus sabaeus. The sequence goes on from NW_027327524.1 coordinate 394,636, forward strand.
TCCCTTCAAAACTGGAAAGACGCTTTCTGAGAAACTGCTTTGTGTTCTGTTAATTCATCTCACAGAGTTACATCTTTCCCTTCAAGAAGCCTTTCGCTAAGGCTGTTCTTGTGGAATTGGCAAAGGGATATTTGGAAGCCCATAGACGACTATGGTGAAAAAGGAAATATCTTCCCTTCAAAACTGGAAAGAAGCTTTCTGAGAAACTGCTCTGTGTTCTGTTAATTCATCTCACAGAGTTACATCTTTCCCTTCAAGAAGCCTTTCGCTAAGGCTGTTCTTGTTGAATTGGCAAAGGGATATTTGGAAGCCCGTAGAGGTCAACGGTGAAAAAGGAAATATCTTCCGTTCAAAACTGGAAAGAAGCTTTCTGAGAAACTGCTGTGTGTTCTGTTAATTCATCTCACAGAGTTACATCTTTCCCTTCAAGTGCCTTTCGCTAAGGCTGTTCTTGTGGAATTGGCAAGGGGATATTTGGAAGCCCATAGAGGGCTATGGTGAAAAAGGAAATATCTTCCGTTCAAAACTGGAAAGAAGCTTTCTGAGAAACTGATCTGTGTTCTGTTAATTCATCTCACAGAGTTACATCTTTCCCTTCTAGAAGCCTTTCGCTAAGGCTGTTCTTGTGGAATTGGCAAAGGGATATTTGGAAGCCCATAGAGGGTTATGGTGAAAAAGGAAATATCTTCCGTTCAAAACTGGAAAGAAGCTTTCTGAGAAACTGCTCTGTGTTCTGTTAATTCATCTCACAGAGTTACATCTTTCCCTTCTAGAAGCCTTTCGCTAAGGCTGTTCTTGTGGAATTGGCAAAGGGATATTTGGAAGCCCATAGAGGGCTATGGTGAAAAAGGAAATATCTTCCGTTCAAAACTGGAAAGAAGCTTTCTGAGAAACTGCTCTGTGTTCTGTTAATTCATCTCACAGAGTTACATCTTTCCCTTCAAGAAGCCTTTCGCTAAGGCTGTTCTTGTGGAATTGGCAAAGGGATATTTGGAAGCCCGTAGAGGGCTATGGTGAAAAATTAAATATCTTCCGTTCAAAACTGGAAAGAAGCTTTCTGAGAAACTGCTCTGTGTTCTATTAGTTCATCTCACAGAGTTACATCTTTCCCTTCAAGAAGACTTTCGCTAAGGCTGTTCTTGTGGAATTGGCAAAGGGATATTTTTAAGCCCATAGAGGGCTATGGTGATAAAGGAAATATCTTCCGTTCAAAACTGGAAAGAAGCTTTCTGAGAAACTGTTCTGTGTTCTGTTAATTCATCTCACAGAGTTACATCTTTCAATTCAAGAAGCCTTTCGCTAAGGCTGTTCTTGTGGAATTGGCAAAGGGATATTTGGAAGCCCATAGAAGGCTACGGTGAAAAAGGAAATATCTTCCGTTCAAAACTGGAAAGAAGCTTTCTGAGAAACTACTCTGTGTTCTGTTAGTTCATCTCACAGAGTTACATCTTTCCCTTCAAGAAGCCTTTCGCTAACGCTGTTCTTGTGGAATTGGAAAAGGGATATTTGGAAGCCCATAGAGGGCTATGGTGAAAAAGGAAATATCTTCCGTTCAAAACTGGAAAGAAGCTTTCTGAGAAACTGCTGTGTGTTCTGTAAATTCATCTCATAGAGTTACATCTTTCCCTTCAAGAAGCCTTTCGCTAAGGCTGTTCTTGTGGAATAGGCAAAGGGATATTTGGAAGCCCATAGAGGGCTATGGTGAAAAAGGAAATATCTTCCGTTCAAAACTGGAATCAAGCTTTGTGAGAAACTGTTCCGTGTTCTGTTAATTCATCTCACAGAGTTACATCTTTCCCTTCAAGAAGCCTTTCGCTAAGGCTGTTCTTGTGGAATTGGCAAAGGGATATTTGGAAGCCCATAGAGGGGTATGGTGAAAAAGGAAATTTCTTCCGTTCAAAACTGGAAAGAAGCTTTCTGAGAAACTGCTCTGTGTTCTGTTAATTAATCTCACAGAGTTACATCTTTCCCTTCAAGAAGCCTTTCGCTAATTCTGTTCTTGTGGAATTGGCAAAGGGATATTTCGAAGCCCATAGAGGGCTATGGTGAAAAAGGAAATATCTTCCGTTCAAAACTGGAAACAAGCTTTCTAAGAAACTGCTCTGTGTTTGTTAATTTATCTCACAGAGTTACATCTTTCCCTTCAAGAAGCCTTTCTCTTAGGCTGTTCTTGTGGAATTGGCAAAGGGACATTTGGAAGCCCATAGAGGGCTATGGTGAAAAAGGAAATATCTTCCGTTCAAAACTGGAAAGAAGCTTTCTGAGAAACTGCTCTGTATTCTGTTAATTCATCTCACAGAGTTACATCTTTCCCTTCAAGAAGCCTTTCGCTAAGGCTGTTCTTGTGAAATTGGCAAACAGATATTTGGAAGACCATAGAGGGCTATGGTGAAAAAGGAAATATCTTCCGTTCAAAACTGGAAAGAAGCTTTCTGAGAAACTGCTCTGTGTTCTGTTAATTCATCTCACAGAGTTACATCTTTCCCTTCAAGAAGCCTTTCGCTAAGGCTGTTCTTGTGGAATTGGCAAAGGGATATTTGGAAGATCATAGAGGGCTATGGTGAAAAATTAAATATCTTCCGTTCAAAACTGGAAAGAAGTTTTCTGAGAAACTGCTCTGTGTTCTGTTAGTTCATCTCACAGAGTTTCATCTTTCCCTTCAAGAAGCCTTTCGCTAAGGCTGTTCTTGTGGAATTGGCAAAGGGATATTTGGAAGCCCATAGAGGGCTATGGTGAAAAAGGAAATATCTTCCGTTCAAAACTGGAAAGAAGCTTTCTGAGAAACTGCTCTGTGTTCCGTTAATTCATCTCACAGAGTTACATCTTTCCCTTCAAGACGCCTTTCACTAAGGCTGTTCTTGGGGAATTGGCAAAGGGATATTTGGAAGCCCATAGAGGGCTATGTGGAAAAAGGAAATATCTTCCGTTCAAAACTGGAAAGAAGCTTTCTGAGAAAATGCTCTGTGTTCTGTTAATTCATCTGACAGAGTTACATCTTTCCCTTGAAGAAACCTTTCCCTAAGGCTGTTCTTGTGGAATTGGCAAAGGGATATTTGGAAGCCCATAGAGGGCTATGGTGAAAAAGGAAATATCTTTCGTTCAAAACTGGAAGGAAGCTTTCTGAGAAACTGCTCTGTGTTCTGTTAATTCATCTCACAGAGTTACATCTTTCCCTTCAAGAAGCCTTTCGCTAAGGCTGTTCTTGTGGAATTGGCAAAGGGATATTTGGAAGCCCATAGAGGGCTATGGTGAAAAAGGAAATATCTTCCGTTCAAAACTGGAAAGAAGCTTTCTGAGAAACTGTTCTGTGTTCTGTTAATTCATCTCACAGAGTTACATCTTTCCCTTCAAGAAGCCTTTCGCTAAGGCTGTTCTTGTGGAATTGGCAAAGGGATATTTGGAAGCCCGTAGAGGGCTATGGTGAGAAAGGAAATATCTTCCGTTCAAAACTGGAAAGAAGCTTTCTGAGAAACTGCTCTGTGTTGTGTTAATTCATCTCACAGAGTTACATCTTTCCCTTCAAGAAGCCTTTCGCTAAGGCTGTTCTTGTGGAATTGGCAAAGGGATATTTGGAAGCCCATAGAGGGCTATGGTGAAAAAGGTAGTATCTTCCGTTCAAAACTGGAAAGAAGCTTTCTGAGAAACTGCTCTGTGTTCTGTTAATTCATCTCACAGAGTTACATCTCTCCCTTCAAGAAGCCTTTCGCTAAGGCTGTTCTTGTGGAATTGGCAAAGGGATATTTGGAAGCCCATAGAGGGCTATGGTGAAAAAGGAAATATCTTCCGTTCAAAACTGGAAAGAAGCTTTCTGAGAAACTGCTCTGCGTTCTGTTAATTCATCTCACAGAGTTACATCTTTCCCTTCAAGAAGCCTTTCGCTAAGGCTGTTCTTGTGGAATTGGCAAAGGGATATTTGGAAGCCCGTAGAGGGCTATGGTGAAAAAGGAAATATCTTCCGTTCAAAACTGCAAAGAAGCTTTCTGAGAAACTGCTCTGTGTTCTGTTAATTCATCTCACAGAGTTACATCTTTCCCTTCAAGAAGCCTTTCGCTAAGGCTGTTCTTGTGGAATTGGCAAAGGGATATTTGGAAGCCCGTAGAGGGCTATGGTGAAAAAGGAAATATCTTCCGTTCAAAACTGGAAAGAAGCTTTCTGAGAAACTGCTCTGTGTTCTATTAGTTCATCTCACAGAGTTACATCTTTCCCTTCAAGAAGACTTTCGCTAAGGCTGTTCTTGTGGAATTGGCAAAGGGATATTTTTAAGCCCATAGAGGGCTACGGTGATAAAGGAAATATCTTCCGTTCAAAACTGGAAAGAAGCTTTCTGAGAAACTGCTCTGTGTTCTGTTAATTCATCTCACAGAGTTACATCTTTCAATGCAAGAAGCCTTTCGCTAAGGCTGTTCTTGTGGAATTGGCAAAGGGATATTTGGAAGCCCATAGAAGGCTATGGTGAAAAAGGAAATATCTTCCGTTCAAAACTGGAAAGAAGCTTTCTGAGAAACTGCTCTGTGTTCTGTTAGTTCATCTCACAGAGTTACACCTTTCCCTTCAAGAAGCCTTTCGCTAAGGCTGTTCTTGTGGAATTGGAAAAGGGATATTTGGAAGCCCATAGAGGGCTATGGTGAAAAAGGAAATTTCTTCCGTTCAAAACTGGAAAGAAGCTTTCTGAGAAACTGCTATGTTTTCTGTTAATTCATCTCACAGAGTTACATCTTTCCCTTCAAGAAGCCTTTCGCTAAGGCTGTTCTTGTGGAATTGGCAAAGGGATATTTGGAAGCCCACAGACGGCTATGGTGAAAAAGGAAATATCTTACGTTCAAAACTGGAAAGAAGCTTTCTGAGAAACTGCTCTGTGTTCTGTTAATTCATCTCACAGAGTTACATCTTTCCCTTCAAGAAGCCTTTCGCTAAGGCTGTTCTTGTGGAATTGGCAAAGGGATATTTGGAAGCCCGTAGAGGTCAATGGTGAAAAAGGAAATATCTTCCGTTCAAAACTGGAAAGAAGCTTTCTGAGAAACTGCTCTGTGTTCTGTTAATTCATCTCACAGAGTTACATCTTTCCCTTCAAGAAGCCTTTCGCTAAGGCTGTTCTTGTGGAATTGGCAAAGGGATATTTGGAAGCCCGTAGAGGTCAATGGTGAAAAAGGAAATATCTTCCGTTCAAAACTGGAAAGAAGCTTTCTGAGAAACTGCTCTGTGTTCTGTTAATTCATCTCACAGAGTTACATCTTTCCCTTCAAGAAGCCTTTCGCTAAGGCTGTTCTTGTGGAATTGGCAAAGGGATATTTGGAAGCCCATAGAGGGCTATGGTGAAAAAGGAAATATCTTCCGTTCAAAACTGGAAAGAAGCTTTCTGAGAAACTGCTCTGTGTTCTGTTAATTCATCTCACAGAGTTACATCTTTCCCTTCAAGAAGCCTTTCGCTAAGGCTGTTCTTGTGGAATTGGCAAAGGGATATTTGGAAGCCCGTAGAGGGCTATGGTGAAAAAGGAAATATCTTCCGTTCAAAACTGGAAAGAAGCTTTCTGAGAAACTGCTCTGTGTTCTGTTAATTCATCTCACAGAGTTACATCTTTCCCTTCTAGAAGCCTTTCGCTAAGGCTGTTCTTGTGGAATTGGCAAAGGGATATTTGGAAGCCCATAGAGGGCTATGGTGAAAAAGGTAATATCTTCCGTTCAAAACTGGAAAGAAGCTTTCTGAGAAACTGCTCTGTGTTCTGTTAATTCATCTCACAGAGTTACATCTTTCCCTTCTAGAAGCCTTTCGCTAAGGCTGTTCTTGTGGAATTGGCAAAGGGATATTTGGAATCCCATAGAGGGCTATGGTGAAAAAGGTAATATCTTCCGTTCAAAACTGGAAAGAAGCTTTCTGAGAAACTGCTCTGTGTTCTGTTAATTCATCTCACAGAGTTACATCTTTCCCTTCAAGAAGCCTTTCGCTAAGGCTGTTCTTGTGGAATTGGCAAAGGGATATTTGGAAGCCCGTAGAGGGCTATGGTGAAAAAGGAAATATCTTCCGTTCAAAACTGGAAAGAAGCTTTCTGAGAAACTGCTCTGTGTTCTATTAGTTCATCTCACAGAGTTACATCTTTCCCTTCAAGAAGACTTTCGCTAAGGCTGTTCTTGTGGAATTGGCAAAGGGATATTTTTAAGCCCATAGAGGGCTATGGTGATAAAGGAAATATCTTCCGTTCAAAACTGGAAAGAAGCTTTCTGAGAAACTGCTCTGTGTTCTGTTAATTCATCTCACAGAGTTACATCTTTCCCTTCAAGAAGCCTTTCGCTAAGGCTGTTCTTGTGGAATTGGCAAAGGGACATTTGGAAGCCCCTAGAGGGCTATGGTGAAAAAGGAAATATCTTCCGTTTAAAACTGGAAAGAAGCTTTCTGAGAAACTGCTCTGTGTTCTGTTAATTCATCTCACAGAGTTACATCTTTCCCTTCAAGAAGCCTTTCGCTAAGGCTGTTCTTGTGAAATTGGCAAACAGATATTTGGAAGCCCATAGAGGGCTATGGTGAAAAAGGAAATATCTTCCGTTCAAAACTAGAAAGAAGCTTTCTGAGAAACTGCTCTGTGTTCTGTTAATTCATCTCACAGAGTTACATCTTTGCCTTCAAGAAGCCTTTCGCTAAGGCTGTTCTTGTGGAATTGGCAAAGGGATATTTGGAAGCCCATAGAGGGCTATGGTGAAAAATTAAATATCTTCCGTTCAAAACTGGAAAGAAGTTTTCTGAGAAACTGCTCTGTGTTCTGTAAGTTCATCTCACAGAGTTTCATCTTTCCCTTCAAGAAGCCTTTCGCTAAGGCTGTTCTTGTGGAATTGGCAATGGGATATTTGGAAGCCCATAGAGGGCTATGGTGAAAAAGGAAATATCTTCCGTTCAAAACTGCAAAGAAGCTTTCTGAGAAACTGCTCTGTGTTCTGTTAATTCATCTCACAGAGTTACATCTTTCCCTTCAAGAAGCCTTTCGCTAAGGCTGTTCTTGTGGAATTGGCAAAGGGATATTTGGAAGCCCATAGAGGGCTATGGTGAAAAAGGAAATATCTTCCGTTCAAAACTGGAAAGAAGCTTTCTGAGAAACTGCTCTGTGTTCTGTTAATTCATCTCACAGAGTTAAATCTTTCCGTTCAAGAAGCCTTTCGCTAAGGCTGTTCTTGTGGAATTGGCAAAGGGATATTTGGAAGCCCATAGACGGCTATGGTGAAAAAGGAAATATCTTCCGTTCAATACTGGAAAGAAGCTTTCTGAGAAACTGCTCTGTGTTCTGTTAATTCATCTCACAGAGTTACATCTTTCCCTTCAAGAAGCCTTTCGTTAGTCTGTTCTTGTGGAATTGGCAAAGGGATATTTGGAAGCCTATAGAGGGCTATGGTGAAAAAGGAAATATCTTCCGTTCAAAACTGGAAAGAAGCTTTCTGAGAAACTGCTCTGTGTTCTGTTAATTCATCTCACAGAGTTACATCTTTCCCTTCAAGAAGCCTTTGGCTAAGGCTGTTCTTGTGGAATTGGCAAAGGGATATTTGGAAGCCCGTAGAGGGCTATGGTGAAAAAGGAAATATCTTCCGTTCAAAACTGGAAAGAAGCTTTCTGAGAAACTGCTCTGTGTTCTGTAAATTCATCTCACAGAGTTACATCTTTCCCTTCAAGAAGCCTTTCGCTAAGGCTGTTCTTGTGGAATTGGCAAAGGGATATTTGGAAGCCCGTAGAGGGCTATGGTGAAAAAGGAAATATCTTCCGTTCAAAACTGGAAGGAAGCTATCTGAGAAACTGCTCTGTTTTCTGTTAATTCATCTCTCAGATTTACATCTTTCCCTTCTAGAAGCCTTTCGCTAAGGCTGTTCTTGTGGAATTGGCAAAGGGATATTTGGAAGCCCATAGAGGGCTATGGTGAAAAAGGAAATATCTTCCGTTCAAAACTGGAAAGAAGCTTTCTGAGAAACTGCTCTGTGTTCTGTTAATTCATCTCACAGAGTTACATCTTTCCCTTCAAGAAGCCTTTCGCTAAGGCTGTTCTTGTGGAATTGGCAAAGAGATATTAGGAAGTCCATAGAGGGCTATGGTGAAAAAGGAAATATCTTAAGTTCAAAACTGGAAAGAAGCTTTCTGAGAAACTGCTGCGTGTTCTGCAAATTCATCTCACAGAGTTACATCTTTCACTTCAAGAAGCCTTTCGCTAAGGCTGTTCTTGTGGAATAGGCAAAGGGATATTTGGAAGCCCATAGAGGGCTACGGTGAAAAAGGAATTATCTTCCGTTCAAAACTGGAAAAAGCTTTCTGAGAAACTGCTCTGTGTTCTGTTAATTCATCTCACAGAGTTACATCTTTCCCTTCAAGAAGCCTTTCACTAAGGCTGTTCTTGTGGAATTGGCAAAGGGATATTTGGAAGCCCATAGAGGGCTATGGTGAAAAAGGATATATCTTCCGTTCAAAACTGGAAAGAAGCTTTCTGAGAAACTGCTCTGTGTTCTGTTAATTCATCTCACAGAGTTACATCTTTCCCTTCAAGAAGCCTTTCGCTAAGGCTGTTCTTGTGCAATTGGCAAAGGGATATTTGGAAGCCCATAGAGGGCTATGGTGAAAAAGGAAATATCTTCCGTTCAAAACTGGAAAGAAGCTTTCTGAGAAACTGCTCTGTGTTCTGTTAATTCATCTCACAGAGTTACATCTTTCCCTTCAAGTAGCCTTTCACTAAGGCTGTTCTTGTGGAATTGGCAAAGGGATATTTGGAAGCCCATAGAGGGCTATGGTGAAAAAGGAAATATCTTCCGTTCAAAAATGGAAAGAAGCTTTCTGAGAAACTGTTCTGTGTTCTGTTAATTCATCTCACAGAGTTACATCTTTCCCTTGAAGAAGCCTTTCCCTAAGGCTGTTCTTGTGGAATTGGCAAAGGGATATTTGGAAGCCCATAGAGGGCTATGGTGAAAAAGGAAATATCTTCCGTTCAAAACTGGAAAGAAGCTTTCTGAGAAACTGCTCTGTGTTCTGTTAATTCATCTCACAGAGTTACATCTTTCCCTTCAAGAAGCCTTTCGCTAAGGCTGTTCTTGTGGAATTGGCAAAGGGATATTTGGAAGCCCGTAGATTTCAATGGTGAAAAAGGAAATATCTTCCGTTCAAAACTGGAAAGAAGCTTTCTGAGAAACTGCTCTGTGTTCTGTTAATTCATCTCACAGAGTTACATCTTTCCCTTCAAGAAGCCTTTCGCTAAGGCTGTTCTTGTGGAATTGGCAAAGGGATATTTGGAAGCCCATAGAGGGCTATGGTGAAAAAGGAAATATCTTCCGTTCAAAACTGGAAAGAAGCTTTCTGAGAAACTGCTCTGTGTTCTGTTAATTCATCTCACAGAGTTACATCTTTCCCTTCAAGAAGCCTTTCGCTAAGGCTGTTCTTGTGGAATTGGCAAAGGGATATTTGGAAGCCCGTAGAGGGCTATGGTGAAAAAGGAAATATCTTCCGTTCAAAACTGAAAAGAAGCTTTCTGAGAAACTGCTCTGTGTTCTGTTAATTCATCTCACAGAGTTACATCTTTCCCTTCTAGAAGCCTTTCGCTAAGGCTGTTCTTGTGGAATTGGCAAAGGGATATTTGGAAGCCCTTAGAGGGCTATGGTGAAAAAGGTAATATCTTCCGTTCAAAACTGGAAAGAAGCTTTCTGAGAAACTGCTCTGTGTTCTGTTAATTCATCTCACAGAGTTACATCTTTCCCTTCAAGAAGCCTTTCGCTAAGGCTGTTCTTGTGGAATTGGCAAAGGGATATTTGGAAGCCCATAGAGGGCTATGGTGAAAAAGGAAATATCTTCCGTTCAAAAGTGGAAAGAAGCTTTCTGAGAAACTGCTTTGTGTTCTGTTAATTAATTTCACAGAGTTACATCTTTCCCTTCAAGAAGCCTTTCGCTAAGGCTGTTCTTGTGGAATTGGCAAAGGGATATTTGGAAGCCCACAGAGGGCTATGGTGAAAAAGGAAATATCTTCCGTTCAAAACTGGAAAGAAGCTTTCTGAGAAACTGCTCTGTGTTCTTTTAATTCATCTCACAGAGTTACATCTTTCCCTTCAAGAAGCCTTTCGCTAAGACTGTTCTTGTGGAATTGGCAAAGGGATATTTGGAAGCCCATAGAGGGCTACGGTGAAAAAGGAAATATCTTCCGTTCAAAACTGGAAAGAAGCTTTCTGAGAAACTGCTCTGTGTTCTGTTAATTCATCTCACAGAGTTACATCTTTCCCTTAAAGAAGCCTTTCGCTAAGTCTGTTCTGGTGGAATTGTCAAAGGGATATTTGGAAGCCCATAGAGGGCTACGGTGAAAAAGGAAATATCTTCCGTTCAAAACTGGAAAGAAGCTTTCTGAGAAACTGCTCTGTGTTCTGTTAATTCATCTCACAGAGTTACATCTTTCCCTTGAAGAAAACTTTCGCTAAGGCTGTTCTTGTGGAATTGGCAAAGGGATATTTGGAAGCCCATAGACGGCTATGGTGAAAAAGGAAATATCTTCCCTTCAAAACAGGAAAGACGCTTTCTGAGAAACTGCTTTGTGTTCTGTTAATTCATCTCACAGAGTTACATCTTTCCCTTCAAGAAGCCTTTCGCTAAGGCTGTTGTTGTGGAATTGGCAAAGGGATATTTGGAAGCCCATAGACGACTATGGTGAAAAAGGAAATATCTTCCGTTCAAAACTGGAAAGAAGCTTTCTGAGAAACTGCTCTGTGTTCTGTTAATTCATCTCACAGAGTTACATCTTTCCCTTCAAGAAGCCTTTCGCTAAGGCTGTTCTTGTGGAATTGGCAAAGGGATATTTGGAAGCCCATAGAGGGCTATGGTGGAAAGGAAATATCTTCCGTTCAAAACTGGAAAGAAGCTTTCTGAGAAACTGCTCTGTGTTCTGTTAGTTCATCTCACAGAGTTACATCTTTCCCTTCAAGAAGCCTTTCGCTAAGGCTGTTCTTGTGGAATTGGCAAAGGGATATTTGGAAGCCCATAGAGGGCTATGGTGAAAAAGGAAATATCTTCCGTTCAAAACTGGAAAGAAGCTTTCTGAGAAACTGTTCTGTGTTCTGTTAATTCATCTCACAGAGTTACATCTTTCCCTTCAAGAAGCCTTTCGCTAAGGCTGTTCTTGTGGAATTGGCAAAGGGATATTTGGAAGCCCATAGAGGGCTATGGTGAAAAAGGAAATATCTTCCGTTCAAAACTGGAAAGAAGCTTTCTGAGAAACTGCTCTGTGTTCTGTTAATTCATCTCACAGAGTTACATCTTTCCCTTAAAGAAGCCTTTCGCTAAGGCTGTTCTTGTGGAATTGGCAAAGGGATATTTGGAAGCCCATAGAGGGCTATGGTGAAAAAGGAAATATCTTCCGTTCAAAACTGGAAAGAAGCTTTCTGAGAAACTGCTCTGTGTTCTGTTAATTCATCTCACAGAGTTACATCTTTCCCTTCAAGTAGCCTTTCACTAAGGCTGTTCTTGTGGAATTGGCAAAGGGATATTTGGAAGCCCATAGAGGGCTATGGTGAAAAAGGAAATATCTTCCGTTCAAAAATGGAAAGAAGCTTTCTGAGAAACTGCTCTGTGTTCTGTTAATTCATCTCACAGAGTTACATCTTTCCCTTGAAGAAGCCTTTCGCTAAGGCTGTTCTTGTGGAATTGGCAAAGGGATATTTGGAAGCCCATAGAGGGCTATGGTGAAAAAGGAAATATCTTCCGTTCAAAAGTGGAAAGAAGTTTTCTGAGAAACTGCTTTGTGTTCTGTTAATTAATTTCACAGAGTTACATCTTTCCCTTCAAGAAGCCTTTCGCTAAGGCTGTTCTTGTGGAATTGGCAAAGGGATATTTGGAAGCCCATAGAGGGCTATGGTGAAAAAGGAATTATCTTCCGTTCAAAACTGAAAAGAAGCTTTCTGAGAAACTGCTCTGTGTTCTGTTAATTCATCTCACAGAGTTACATCTTTCCCTTCAAGAAGCCTTTCGCTAAGGCTGTTCTTGTTGAATTGGCAAAGGGATATTTGGAAGCCCACAGAGGGCAATGGTGAAAAAGGAAATATCTTCCGTTCAAAACTGGAAAGAAGCTTTCTGAGAAACTGCTCTGTGTTCTGTTAATTCATCTCACTGAGTTACATCTTTCCCTTCAAGAAGCCTTTCGCTAAGGCTGTTCTTGTGGAATTGGCAAAGGGATATTTGGAAGCCCACAGAGGGCTATGGTGAAAAAGGAAATATCTTCCGTTCAAAACTGGAAAGAAGCTTTCTGAGAAACTGCTCTGTGTTCTGTTAATTCATCTCACAGAGTTACATCTTTCCCTTAAAGAAGCCTTTCGCTAAGGCTGTTCTTGTGGAATTGGCAAAGGGATATTTGGAAGCCCATAGAGGGCTATGGTGAAAAAGGAAATATCTTCCGTTCAAAACTGGAAAGAAGCTTTCTGAGAAACTGCTCTGTGTTCTGTTAATTCATCTCACAGAGTTACATCTTTCCCTTCAAGTAGCCTTTCACTAAGGCTGTTCTTTTGGAATTGGCAAAGGGATATTTGGAAGCCCATAGAGGGCTAGGGTGAAAAAGGAAATATCTTCCGTTCAAAAATGGAAAGAAGCTTTCTGAGAAACTGCTCTGTGTTCTGTTAATTCATCTCACAGAGTTACATCTTTCCCTTGAAGAAGCCTTTCGCTAAGGCTGTTCTTGTGGAATTGGCAAAGGGATATTTGGAAGCCCATAGAGGGCTATGGTGAAAAAGGAAATATCTTCCGTTCAAAAGTGGAAAGAAGTTTTCTGAGAAACTGCTTTGTGTTCTGTTAATTAATTTCACAGAGTTACATCTTTCCCTTCAAGAAGCCTTTCGCTAAGGCTGTTCTTGTGGAATTGGCAAAGGGATATTTGGAAGCCCATAGAGGGCTATGGTGAAAAAGGAAATATCTTCCGTTCAAAACTGAAAAGAAGCTTTCTGAGAAACTGCTCTGTGTTCTGTTAATTCATCTCACAGAGTTACATCTTTCCCTTCAAGAAGCCTTTCGCTAAGGCTGTTCTTGTTGAATTGGCAAAGGGATATTTGGAAGCCCACAGAGGGCAATGGTGAAAAAGGAAATATCTTCCGTTCAAAACTGGAAAGAAGCTTTCTGAGAAACTGCTCTGTGTTCTTTTAATTCATCTCACAGAGTTACATCTTTCCCTTCAAGAAGCCTTTCGCTAAGACTGTTCTTGTGGAATTGGCAAAGGGATATTTGGAAGCCCATAGAGGGCTACGGTGAAAAAGGAAATATCTTCCGTTCAAAACTGGAAAGAAGCTTTCTGAGAAACTGCTCTGTGTTCTCTTAATTCATCTCACAGAGTTACATCTTTCCCTTCAAGAAGCCTTTCGCTAAGGCTGTTCTTGTGGAATTGGCAAAGGGATATTTGGAAGCCTATAGAGGGCTATGGTGAAAAAGGAAATATCTTCCGTTCAAAACTGGAAAGAAGCTTTCTGAGAAACTGCTCTGTGTTCTGTTAATTCATCTCACAGAGTTACATCTTTCCCTTCAAGAAGCCTTTGGCTAAGGCTGTTCTTGTGGAATTGGCAAAGGGATATTTGGAAGCCCGTAGAGGGCTATGGTGAAAAAGGAAATATCTTCCGTTCAAAACTGGAAAGAAGCTTTCTGAGAAACTGCTCTGTGTTCTGTAAATTCATCTCACAGAGTTACATCTTTCCCTTCAAGAAGCCTTTCACTAAGGCTGTTCTTGTGGAATTGGCAAAGGGATATTTGGAAGCCCGTAGAGGGCTATGGTGAAAAAGGAAATATCTTCCGTTCAAAACTGGAAGGAAGCTATCTGAGAAACTGCTCTGTTTTCTGTTAATTCATCTCACAGATTTACATCGTTCCCTTCTAGAAGCCTTTCGCTAAGGCTGTTCTTGTGGAATTGGCAAAGAGATATTAGGAAGTCCATAGAGGGCTATGGTGAAAAAGGAAATATCTTCCGTTCAAAACTGGAAAGAAGCTTTCTGAGAAACTGCTGCGTGTTCTGCAAATTCATCTCACAGAGTTACATCTTTCACTTCAAGAAGCCTTTCGCTAAGGCTGTTCTTGTGGAATAGGCAAAGGGATATTTGGAAGCCCATAGAGGGCTATGGTGAAAAAGGAAATATCTTCCGTTCAAAACTGGAAAAAGCTTTCTGAGAAACTGCTCTGTGTTCTGTTAATTCATCTCACAGAGTTACATCTTTCCCTTCAAGAAGCCTTTCACTAAGGCTGTTCTTGTGGAATTGGCAAAGGGATATTTGGAAGCCCATAGAGGGCTATGGTGAAAAAGGATATATCTTCCGTTCAAAACTGGAAAGAAGCTTTCTGAGAAACTGCTCTGTGTTCTGTTAATTCATCTCACAGAGTTACATCTTTCCCTTCAAGAAGCCTTTCGCTAAGTCTGTTCTTGTGCAATTGGCAAAGGGATATTTGGAAGCCCATAGAGGGCTATGGTGAAAAAGGAAATATCTTCCGTTCAAAACTGGAAAGAAGCTTTCTGAGAAACTGCTCTGTGTTCTGTTAATTCATCTCACAGAGTTACATCTTTCCCTTCAAGTAGCCTTTCACTAAGGCTGTTCTTGTGGAATTGGCAAAGGGATATTTGGAAGCCCATCGAGGGCTATGGTGAAAAAGGAAATATCTTCCGTTCAAAAATGGAAAGAAGCTTTCTGAGAAACTGTTCTGTGTTCTGTTAATTCATCTCACAGAGTTACATCTTTCCCTTGAAGAAGCCTTTCCCTAAGGCTGTTCTTGTGGAATTGGCAAAGGGATATTTGGAAGCCCATAGAGGGCTATGGTGAAAAAGGAAATATCTTCCGTTCAAAACTGGAAAGAAGCTTTCTGAGAAACTGCTCTGTGTTCTGTTAATTCATCTCACAGAGTTACATCTTTCCCTTCAAGAAGCCTTTCGCTAAGGCTGTTCTTGTGGAATTGGCAAAGGGATATTTGGAAGCCCGTAGATTTCAATGGTGAAAAAGGAAATATCTTCCGTTCAAAACTGGAAAGAAGCTTTCTGAGAAACTGCTCTGTGTTCTGTTAATTCATCTCACAGAGTTACATCTTTCCCTTCAAGAAGCCTTTCGCTAAGGCTGTTCTTGTGGAATTGGCAAAGGGATATTTGGAAGCCCATAGAGGGCTATGGTGAAAAAGGAAATATCTTCCGTTCAAAACTGGAAAGAAGCTTTCTGAGAAACTGCTCTGTGTTCTGTTAATTCATCTCACAGAGTTACATCTTTCCCTTCAAGAAGCCTTTCGCTAAGGCTGTTCTTGTGGAATTGGCAAAGGGATATTTGGAAGCCCGTAGAGGGCTATGGTGAAAAAGGAAATATCTTCCGTTCAAAACTGGAAAGAAGCTTTCTGAGAAACTGCTCTGTGTTCTTTTAATTCATCTCACAGAGTTACATCTTTCCCTTCTAGAAGCCTTTCGCTAAGGCTGTTCTTGTGGAATTGGCAAAGGGATATTTGGAAGCCCATAGAGGGCTATGGTGAAAAAGGTAATATCTTCCGTTCAAAACTGGAAAGAAGCTTTCTGAGAAACTGCTCTGTGTTCTGTTAATTCATCTCACAGAGTTACATCTTTCCCTTCAAGAAGCCTTTCGCTAAGGCTGTTCTTGTGGAATTGGCAAAGGGATATTTGGAAGCCCATAGAGGGCTATGGTGAAAAAGGAAATATCTTCCGTTCAAAAGTGGAAAGAAGCTTTCTGAGAAACTGCTTTGTGTTCTGTTAATTAATTTCACAGAGTTACATCTTTCCCTTCAAGAAGCCTTTCGCTAAGGCTGTTCTTGTGGAATTGGCAAAGGGATATTTGGAAGCCCACAGAGGGCTATGGTGAAAAAGGAAATATCTTCCGTTCAAAACTGGAAAGAAGCTTTCTGAGAAACTGCTCTGTGTTCTTTTAATTCATCTCACAGAGTTACATCTTTCCCTTCAAGAAGCCTTTCGCTAAGACTGTTCTTGTGGAATTGGCAAAGGGATATTTGGAAGCCCATAGAGGGCTACGGTGAAAAAGGAAATATCTTCCGTTCAAAACTGGAAAGAAGCTTTCTGAGAAACTGCTCTGTGTTCAGTTAATTCATCTCACAGAGTTACATCTTTCCCTTAAAGAAGCCTTTCGCTAAGTCTGTTCTGGTGGAATTGTCAAAGGGATATTTGGAAGCCCATAGAGGGCTACGGTGAAAAAGGAAATATCTTCCGTTCAAAACTGGAAAGAAGCTTTCTGAGAAACTGCTCTGTGTTCTGTTAATTCATCTCACAGAGTTACATCTTTCCCTTGAAGAAAACTTTCGCTAAGGCTGTTCTTGTGGAATTGGCAAAGGGATATTTGGAAGCCCATAGACGGCTATGGTGAAAAAGGAAATATCTTCCCTTCAAAACAGGAAAGACGCTTTCTGAGAAACTGCTTTGTGTTCTGTTAATTCATCTCACAGAGTTACATCTTTCCCTTCAAGAAGCCTTTCGCTAAGGCTGTTGTTGTGGAATTGGCAAAGGGATATTTGGAAGCCCATAGACGACTATGGTGAAAAAGGAAATATCTTCCGTTCAAAACTGGAAAGAAGCTTTCTGAGAAACTGCTCTGTGTTCTGTTAATTCATCTCACAGAGTTACATCTTTCCCTTCAAGAAGCCTTTCGCTAAGGCTGTTCTTGTGGAATTGGCAAAGGGATATTTGGAAGCCCATAGAGGGCTATGGTGAAAAAGGAAATATCTTCCGTTCAAAACTGGAAAGAAGCTTTCTGAGAAACTGCTCTGTGTTCTGTTAGTTCATCTCACAGAGTTACATCTTTCCCTTCAAGAAGCCTTTCGCTAAGGCTGTTCTTGTGGAATTGGCAAAGGGATATTTGGAAGCCCATAGAGGGCTATGGTGAAAAAGGAAATATCTTCCGTTCAAAACTGGAAAGAAGCTTTCTGAGAAACTGTTCTGTGTTCTGTTAATTCATCTCACAGAGTTACATCTTTCCCTTCAAGAAGCCTTTCGCTAAGGCTGTTCTTGTGGAATTGGCAAAGGGATATTTGGAAGCCCATAGAGGGCTATGGTGAAAAAGGAAATATCTTCCGTTCAAAACTGGAAAGAAGCTTTCTGAGAAACTGCTCTGTGTTCTGTTAATTCATCTCACAGAGTTACATCTTTCCCTTAAAGAAGCCTTTCGCTAAGGCTGTTCTTGTGGAATTGGCAAAGGGATATTTGGAAGCCCATAGAGGGCTATGGTGAAAAAGGAAATATCTTCCGTTCAAAACTGGAAAGAAGCTTTCTGAGAAACTGCTCTGTGTTCTGTTAATTCATCTCACAGAGTTACATCTTTCCCTTCAAGTAGCCTTTCACTAAGGCTGTTCTTGTGGAATTGGCAAAGGGATATTTGGAAGCCCATAGAGGGCTATGGTGAAAAAGGAAATATCTTCCGTTCAAAAATGGAAAGAAGCTTTCTGAGAAACTGCTCTGTGTTCTGTTAATTCATCTCACAGAGTTACATCTTTCCCTTGAAGAAGCCTTTCGCTAAGGCTGTTCTTGTGGAATTGGCAAAGGGATATTTGGAAGCCCATAGAGGGCTATGGTGAAAAAGGAAATATCTTCCGTTCAAAAGTGGAAAGAAATTTTCTGAGAAACTGCTTTGTGTTCTGTTAATTAATTTCACAGAGTTACATCTTTCCCTTCAAGAAGCCTTTCGCTAAGGCTGTTCTTGTGGAATTGGCAAAGGGATATTTGGAAGCCCATAGAGGGCTATGGTGAAAAAGGAAATATCTTCCGTTCAAAACTGAAAAGAAGCTTTCTGAGAAACTGCTCTGTGTTCTGTTAATTCATCTCACAGAGTTACATCTTTCCCTTCAAGAAGCCTTTCGCTAAGGCTGTTCTTGTTGAATTGGCAAAGGGATATTTGGAAGCCCACAGAGGGCAATGGTGAAAAAGGAAATATCTTCGGTTCAAAACTGGAAAGAAGCTTTCTGAGAAACTGCTCTGTGTTCTGTTAATTCATCTCACAGAGTTACATCTTTCCCTTCAAGAAGCCTTTCGCTAAGGCTGTTCTTGTGGAATTGGCAAAGGGATATTTGGAAGCCCATAGAGGGCTACGGTGAAAAAGGAAATATCTTCCGTTCAAAACTGAAAAGAAGCTTTCTGAGAAACTGCTCTGTGTTCTGTTAATTCATCTCACAGAGTTACATCTTTCCCTTCTAGAAGCCTTTCGCTAAGGCTGTTCTTGTGGAATTGGCAAAGGGATATTTGGAAGCCCATAGAGGGCTATGGTGAAAAAGGTAATATCTTCCGTTCAAAACTGGAAAGAAGCTTTCTGAGAAACTGCTCTGTGTTCTGTTAATTCATCTCACAGAGTTACATCTTTCCCTTCAAGAAGCCTTTCGCTAAGGCTGTTCTTGTGGAATTGGCAAAGGGATATTTGGAAGCCCATAGAGGGCTATGGTGAAAAAGGAAATATCTTCCGTTCAAAAGTGGAAAGAAGCTTTCTGAGAAACTGCTTTGTGTTCTGTTAATTAATTTCACAGAGTTACATCTTTCCCTTCAAGAAGCCTTTCGCTAAGGCTGTTCTTGTGGAATTGGCAAAGGGATATTTGGAAGCCCACAGAGGGCTATGGTGAAAAAGGAAATATCTTCCGTTCAAAACTGGAAAGAAGCTTTCTGAGAAACTGCTCTGTGTTCTTTTAATTCATCTCACAGAGTTACATCTTTCCCTTCAAGAAGCCTTTCGCTAAGACTGTTCTTGTGGAATTGGCAAAGGGATATTTGGAAGCCCATAGAGGGCTACGGTGAAAAAGGAAATATCTTCCGTTCAAAACTGGAAAGAAGCTTTCTGAGAAACTGCTCTGTGTTCTGTTAATTCATCTCACAGAGTTACATCTTTCCCTTAAAGAAGCCTTTCGCTAAGTCTGTTCTGGTGGAATTGTCAAAGGGATATTTGGAAGCCCATAGAGGGCTACGGTGAAAAAGGAAATATCTTCCGTTCAAAACTGGAAAGAAGCTTTCTGAGAAACTGCTCTGTGTTCTGTTAATTCATCTCACAGAGTTACATCTTTCCCTTGAAGAAAACTTTCGCTAAGGCTGTTCTTGTGGAATTGGCAAAGGGATATTTGGAAGCCCATAGACGGCTATGGTGAAAAAGGAAATATCTTCCCTTCAAAACAGGAAAGACGCTTTCTGAGAAACTGCTTTGTGTTCTGTTAATTCATCTCACAGAGTTACATCTTTCCCTTCAAGAAGCCTTTCGCTAAGGCTGTTGTTGTGGAATTGGCAAAGGGATATTTGGAAGCCCATAGACGACTATGGTGAAAAAGGAAATATCTTCCGTTCAAAACTGGAAAGAAGCTTTCTGAGAAACTGCTCTGTGTTCTGTTAATTCATCTCACAGAGTTACATCTTTCCCTTCAAGAAGCCTTTCGCTAAGGCTGTTCTTGTGGAATTGGCAAAGGGATATTTGGAAGCCCATAGAGGGCTATGGTGAAAAAGGAAATATCTTCCGTTCAAAACTGGAAAGAAGCTTTCTGAGAAACTGCTCTGTGTTCTGTTAGTTCATCTCACAGAGTTACATCTTTCCCTTCAAGAAGCCTTTCGCTAAGGCTGTTCTTGTGGAATTGGCAAAGGGATATTTGGAAGCCCATAGAGGGCTATGGTGAAAAAGGAAATATCTTCCGTTCAAAACTGGAAAGAAGCTTTCTGAGAAACTGTTCTGTGTTCTGTTAATTCATCTCACAGAGTTACATCTTTCCCTTCAAGAAGCCTTTCGCTAAGGCTGTTCTTGTGGAATTGGCAAAGGGATATTTGGAAGCCCATAGAGGGCTATGGTGAAAAAGGAAATATCTTCCGTTCAAAACTGGAAAGAAGCTTTCTGAGAAACTGCTCTGTGTTCTGTTAATTCATCTCACAGAGTTACATCTTTCCCTTAAAGAAGCCTTTCGCTAAGGCTGTTCTTGTGGAATTGGCAAAGGGATATTTGGAAGCCCATAGAGGGCTATGGTGAAAAAGGAAATATCTTCCGTTCAAAACTGGAAAGAAGCTTTCTGAGAAACTGCTCTGTGTTCTGTTAATTCATCTCACAGAGTTACATCTTTCCCTTCAAGTAGCCTTTCACTAAGGCTGTTCTTGTGGAATTGGCAAAGGGATATTTGGAAGCCCATAGAGGGCTATGGTGAAAAAGGAAATATCTTCCGTTCAAAAATGGAAAGAAGCTTTCTGAGAAACTGCTCTGTGTTCTGTTAATTCATCTCACAGAGTTACATCTTTCCCTTGAAGAAGCCTTTCGCTAAGGCTGTTCTTGTGGAATTGGCAAAGGGATATTTGGAAGCCCATAGAGGGCTATGGTGAAAAAGGAAATATCTTCCGTTCAAAAGTGGAAAGAAGTTTTCTGAGAAACTGCTTTGTGTTCTGTTAATTAATTTCACAGAGTTACATCTTTCCCTTCAAGAAGCCTTTCGCTAAGGCTGTTCTTGTGGAATTGGCAAAGGGATATTTGGAAGCCCATAGAGGGCTATGGTGAAAAAGGAAATATCTTCCGTTCAAAACTGAAAAGAAGCTTTCTGAGAAACTGCTCTGTGTTCTGTTAATTCATCTCACAGAGTTACATCTTTCCCTTCAAGAAGCCTTTCGCTAAGGCTGTTCTTGTTGAATTGGCATAGGGATATTTGGAAGCCCACAGAGGGCAATGGTGAAAAAGGAAATATCTTCCGTTCAAAACTGGAAAGAAGCTTTCTGAGAAACTGCTCTGTGTTCTGTTAATTCATCTCACAGAGTTACATCTTTCCCTTCAAGAAGCCTTTCGCTAAGGCTGTTCTTGTGGAATTGGCAAAGGGATATTTGGAAGCCCATAGAGGGCTACGGTGAAAAAGGAAATATCTTCCGTTCAAAACTGAAAAGAAGCTTTCTGAGAAACTGCTCTGTGTTCTGTTAATTCATCTCACAGAGTTACATCTTTCCCTTCTAGAAGCCTTTCGCTAAGGCTGTTCTTGTGGAATTGGCAAAGGGATATTTGGAAGCCCTTAGAGGGCTATGGTGAAAAAGGTAATATCTTCCGTTCAAAACTGGAAAGAAGCTTTCTGAGAAACTGCTCTGTGTTCTGTTAATTCATCTCACAGAGTTACATCTTTCCCTTCAAGAAGCCTTTCGCTAAGGCTGTTCTTGTGGAATTGGCAAAGGGATATTTGGAAGCCCATAGAGGGCTATGGTGAAAAAGGAAATATCTTCCGTTCAAAAGTGGAAAGAAGCTTTCTGAGAAACTGCTTTGTGTTCTGTTAATTAATTTCACAGAGTTACATCTTTCCCTTCAAGAAGCCTTTCGCTAAGGCTGTTCTTGTGGAATTGGCAAAGGGATATTTGGAAGCCCACAGAGGGCTATGGTGAAAAAGGAAATATCTTCCGTTCAAAACTGGAAAGAAGCTTTCTGAGAAACTGCTCTGTGTTCTGTTAATTCATCTCACAGAGTTACATCTTTCCCTTCAAGTAGCCTTTCACTAAGGCTGTTCTTGTGGAATTGGCAAAGGGATATTTGGAAGCCCATAGAGGGCTAGGGTGAAAAAGGAAATATCTTCCGTTCAAAAATGGAAAGAAGCTTTCTGAGAAACTGCTCTGTGTTCTGTTAATTCATCTCACAGAGTTACATCTTTCCCTTGAAGAAGCCTTTCGCTAAGGCTGTTCTTGTGGAATTGGCAAAGGGATATTTGGAAGCCTATAGAGGGCTATGGTGAAAAAGGAAATATCTTCCGTTCAAAACTGGAAAGAAGCTTTCTGAGAAACTGCTCTGTGTTCTGTTAATTCATCTCACAGAGTTACATCTTTCCCTTCAAGAAGCCTTTGGCTAAGGCTGTTCTTGTGGAATTGGCAAAGGGATATTTGGAAGCCCGTAGAGGGCTATGGTGAAAAAGGAAATATCTTCCGTTCAAAACTGGAAAGAAGCTTTCTGAGAAACTGCTCTGTGTTCTGTAAATTCATCTCACAGAGTTACATCTTTCCCTTCAAGAAGCCTTTCACTAAGGCTGTTCTTGTGGAATTGGCAAAGGGATATTTGGAAGCCCGTAGAGGGCTATGGTGAAAAAGGAAATATCTTCCGTTCAAAACTGGAAGGAAGCTATCTGAGAAACTGCTCTGTTTTCTGTTAATTCATCTCACAGATTTACATCGTTCCCTTCTAGAAGCCTTTCGCTAAGGCTGTTCTTGTGGAATTGGCAAAGGGATATTTGGAAGCCCATAGAGGGCTATGGTGAAAAAGGAAATATCTTCCGTTCAAAACTGGAAAGAAGCTTTCTGAGAAACTGCTCCGTGTTCTGTTAATTCATCTCACAGAGTTACATCTTTCCCTTCAAGAAGCCTTTCGCTAAGGCTGTTCTTGTGTAATTGGCAAAGGGATATTTGGAAGCCCATAGAGGGCTATGGTGAAAAAGGAAATATCTTCCGTTCAAAACTGGAAAGAAGCTTTCTGAGAAACTGCTCTGTGTTCTGTTAATTCATCTCACAGAGTTACATCTTTCCCTTCAAGAAGCCTTTCGCTAAGGCTGTTCTTGTGGAATTGGCAAAGAGATATTAGGAAGTCCATAGAGGGCTATGGTGAAAAAGGAAATATCTTCCGTTCAAAACTGGAAAGAAGCTTTCTGAGAAACTGCTGCGTGTTCTGCAAATTCGTCTCACAGAGTTACATCTTTCACTTCAAGAAGCCTTTCGCTAAGGCTGTTCTTGTGGAATAGGCAAAGGGATATTTGGAAGCCCATAGAGGGCTACGGTGAAAAAGGAAATATCTTCCGTTCAAAACTGGAAAAAGCTTTCTGAGAAACTGCTCTGTGTTCTGTTAATTCATCTCACAGAGTTACATCTTTCCCTTCAAGAAGCCTTTCACTAAGGCTGTTCTTGTGGAATTGGCAAAGGGATATTTGGAAGCCCATAGAGGGCTATGGTGAAAAAGGATATATCTTCCGTTCAAAACTGGAAAGAAGCTTTCTGAGAAACTGCTCTGTGTTCTGTTAATTCATCTCACAGAGTTACATCTTTCCCTTCAAGAAGCCTTTCGCTAAGTCTGTTCTTGTGCAATTGGCAAAGGGATATTTGGAAGCCCATAGAGGGCTATGGTGAAAAAGGAAATATCTTCCGTTCAAAACTGGAAAGAAGCTTTCTGAGAAACTGCTCTGTGTTCTGTTAATTCATCTCACAGAGTTACATCTTTCCCTTCAAGTAGCCTTTCACTAAGGCTGTTCTTGTGGAATTGGCAAAGGGATATTTGGAAGCCCATCGAGGGCTATGGTGAAAAAGGAAATATCTTCCGTTCAAAAATGGAAAGAAGCTTTCTGAGAAACTGTTCTGTGTTCTGTTAATTCATCTCACAGAGTTACATCTTTCCCTTCAAGAAGCCTTTCCCTAAGGCTGTTCTTGTGGAATTGGCAAAGGGATATTTGGAAGCCCATAGAGGGCTATGGTGAAAAAGGAAATATCTTCCGTTCAAAACTGGAAAGAAGCTTTCTGAGAAACTGCTCTGTGTTCTGTTAATTCATCTCACAGAGTTACATCTTTCCCTTCAAGAAGCCTTTCGCTAAGGCTGTTCTTGTGGAATTGGCAAAGGGATATTTGGAAGCCCGTAGATTTCAATGGTGAAAAAGGAAATATCTTCCGTTCAAAACTGGAAAGAAGCTTTCTGAGAAACTGCTCTGTGTTCTGTTAATTCATCTCACAGAGTTACATCTTTCCCTTCAAGAAGCCTTTCGCTAAGGCTGTTCTTGTGGAATTGGCAAAGGGATATTTGGAAGCCCATAGAGGGCTATGGTGAAAAAGGAAATATCTTCCGTTCAAAACTGGAAAGAAGCTTTCTGAGAAACTGCTCTGTGTTCTGTTAATTCATCTCACAGAGTTACATCTTTCCCTTCAAGAAGCCTTTCGCTAAGGCTGTTCTTGTGGAATTGGCAAAGGGATATTTGGAAGCCCGTAGAGGGCTATGGTGAAAAAGGAAATATCTTCCGTTCAAAACTGGAAAGAAGCTTTCTGAGAAACTGCTCTGTGTTCTTTTAATTCATCTCACAGAGTTACATCTTTCCCTTCTAGAAGCCTTTCGCTAAGGCTGTTCTTGTGGAATTGGCAAAGGGATATTTGGAAGCCCATAGAGGGCTATGGTGAAAAAGGTAATATCTTCCGTTCAAAACTGGAAAGAAGCTTTCTGAGAAACTGCTCTGTGTTCTGTTAATTCATCTCACAGAGTTACATCTTTCCCTTCAAGAAGCCTTTCGCTAAGGCTGTTCTTGTGGAATTGGCAAAGGGATATTTGGAAGCCCATAGAGGGCTATGGTGAAAAAGGAAATATCTTCCGTTCAAAAGTGGAAAGAAGCTTTCTGAGAAACTGCTTTGTGTTCTGTTAATTAATTTCACAGAGTTACATCTTTCCCTTCAAGAAGCCTTTCGCTAAGGCTGTTCTTGTGGAATTGGCAAAGGGATATTTGGAAGCCCACAGAGGGCTATGGTGAAAAAGGAAATATCTTCCGTTCAAAACTGGAAAGAAGCTTTCTGAGAAACTGCTCTGTGTTCTTTTAATTCATCTCACAGAGTTACATCTTTCCCTTCAAGAAGCCTTTCGCTAAGACTGTTCTTGTGGAATTGGCAAAGGGATATTTGGAAGCCCATAGAGGGCTACGGTGAAAAAGGAAATATCTTCCGTTCAAAACTGGAAAGAAGCTTTCTGAGAAACTGCTCTGTGTTCTGTTAATTCATCTCACAGAGTTACATCTTTCCCTTAAAGAAGCCTTTCGCTAAGTCTGTTCTGGTGGAATTGTCAAAGGGATATTTGGAAGCCCATAGAGGGCTACGGTGAAAAAGGAAATATCTTCCGTTCAAAACTGGAAAGAAGCTTTCTGAGAAACTGCTCTGTGTTCTGTTAATTAATCTCACAGAGTTACATCTTTCCCTTGAAGAAAACTTTCGCTAAGGCTGTTCTTGTGGAATTGGCAAAGGGATATTTGGAAGCCCATAGACGGCTATGGTGAAAAAGGAAATATCTTCCCTTCAAAACAGGAAAGACGCTTTCTGAGAAACTGCTTTGTGTTCTGTTAATTCATCTCACAGAGTTACATCTTTCCCTTCAAGAAGCCTTTCGCTAAGGCTGTTCTTGTGGAATTGGCAAAGGGATATTTGGAAGCCCATAGACGACTATGGTGAAAAAGGAAATATCTTCCGTTCAAAACTGGAAAGAAGCTTTCTGAGAAACTGCTCTGTGTTCTGTTAATTCATTTCACAGAGTTACATCTTTCCCTTCAAGAAGCCTTTCGCTAAGGCTGTTCTTGTGGAATTGGCAAAGGGATATTTGGAAGCCCATAGAGGGCTATGGTGAAAAAGGAAATATCTTCCGTTCAAAACTGGAAAGAAGCTTTCTGAGAAAGTGCTCTGTGTTCTGTTAGTTCATCTCACAGAGTTACATCTTTCCCTTCAAGAAGCCTTTCGCTAAGGCTGTTCTTGTGGAATTGGCAAAGGGATATTTGGAAGCCCGTAGAGGTCAATGGTGAAAAAGGAAATATCTTCCGTTCAAAACTGGAAAGAAGCTTTCTGAGAAACTGCTCTGTGTTCTGTTAATTCATCTCACAGAGTTACATCTTTCCCTTGAAGAAGCCTTTCGCTAAGGCTGTTCTTGTTTAATTGGCAAAGGGATATTTGGAAGCCCATAGAGGGCTATGGTGAAAAAGGAAATATCTTCCGTTCAAAACTGGAAAGAAGCTTTCTGAGAAACTGCTCTGTGTTCTGTTAATTCATCTCACAGAGTTACATCTTTCCCTTCAAGAAGCCTTTCGCTAAGGCTGTTCTTGTGGAATTGGCAAAGGGATATTTGGAAGCCCGTAGAGGTCAATGGTGAAAAAGGAAATATCTTCCGTTCAAAACTGGAAAGAAGCTTTCTGAGAAACTGCTCTGTGTTCTGTTAATTCATCTCACAGAGTTACATCTCTCCCATCAAGAAGCCTTTCGCTAAGGCTGTTCTTGTGGAATTGGCAAAGGGATATTTGGAAGCCCATAGAGGGCTATGGTGAAAAAGGAAATATCTTCCGTTCAAAACTGGAAAGAAGCTTTCTGAGAAACTGCTCTGCGTTCTGTTAATTCATCTCACAGAGTTACATCTTTCCCTTCAAGAAGCCTTTCGCTAAGGCTGTTCTTGTGGAATTGGCAAAGGGATATTTGGAAGCCCGTAGAGGGCTATGGTGAAAAAGGAAATATCTTCCGTTCAAAACTGCAAAGAAGCTTTCTGAGAAACTGCTCAGTGTTCTGTTAATTCATCTCACAGTGTTACATCTTTCCCTTCAAGAAGCCTTTCGCTAAGGCTGTTCTTGTGGAATTGGCAAAGGGATATTTGGAAGCCCATAGAAGGCTATGGTGAAAAAGGTAATATCTTCCGTTCAAAACTGGAAAGAAGCTTTCTGAGAAACTGCTCTGTGGTCTGTTAATTCATCTCACAGAGTTACATCTTTCCCTTCAAGAAGCCTTTCGCTAAGGCTGTTCTTGTGGAATTGGCAAAGGGATATTTGGAAGCCCATAGAGGGCTATGGTGAAAAAGGAAATATCTTCCGTTCAAAAGTGGAAAGAAGTTTTCTGAGAAACTGCTTTGTGTTCTGTTAATTAATTTCACAGAGTTACATCTTTCCCTTCAAGAAGCCTTTCGCTAAGGCTGTTCTTGTGGAATTGGCAAAGGGATATTTGGAAGCCCATAGAGGGCTATGGTGAAAAAGGAAATATCTTCCGTTCAAAACTGGAAACAAGCTTTCTGAGAAACTGCTCTGTGTTCTGTTAATTCATGTCACAGAGTTACATCTTTCCCTTCAAGAAGCCTTTCGCTAAGGCTGTTCTTGTGGAATTGGCAAAGGGATATTTGGAAGCCCGTAGAGGTCAATGGTGAAAAAGGAAATATCTTCCGTTCAAAACTGGAAAGAAGCTTTCTGAGAAACTGCTCTGTGTTCTGTTAATTCATCTCACAGAGTTACATCTTTCCCTTCAAGAAGCCTTTCGCTAAGGCTGTTCTTGTGGAATTGGCAAAGGGATATTTGGAAGCCCATAGAGGGCTATGGTGAAAAAGGAAATATCTTCCGTTGAAAACTGGAAAGAAGCTTTCTGAGAAACTGCTCTGTGTTCTGTTAATTCATCTCACAGAGTTACATCTTTCCCTTCAAGAAGCCTTTCGCTAAGGCTGTTCTTGTGGAATTGGCAAAGGGATATTTGGAAGCCCGTAGAGGGCTATGGTGAAAAAGGAAATATCTTCCGTTCAAAACTGGAAAGAAGCTTTCTGAGAAACTGCTCTGTGTTCTGTTAATTCATCTCACAGAGTTACATCTTTCCCTTCTAGAAGCCTTTCGCTAAGGCTGTTCTTGTGGAATTGGCAAAGGGATATTTGGAAGCCCGTAGAAGGCTATGGTGAAAAAGGTAATATCTTCCGTTCAAAACTGGAAAGAAGCTTTCTGAGAAAGTGCTCTGTGTTCTGTTAATTCATCTCACAGAGTTACATCTTTCCCTTCAAGAAGCCTTTCGCTAAGGCTGTTCTTGTGGAATTGGCAAAGGGATATTTGGAAGCCCATAGAGGGCTATGGTGAAAAAGGAAATATCTTCCGTTCAAAAGTGGAAAGAAGCTTTCTGAGAAACTGCTTTGTGTTCTGTTAATTAATTTCACAGAGTTACATCTTTCCCTTCAAGAAGCCTTTCGCTAAGGCTGTTCTTGTGGAATTGGCAAAGGGATATTTGGAAGCCCATAGAGGGCTATGGTGAAAAAGGAAATATCTTCCGTTCAAAACTGAAAAGAAGCTTTCTGAGAAACTGCTCTGTGTTCTGTTAATTCATCTCACAGAGTTACATCTTTCCCTTCAAGAAGCCTTTCGCTAAGGCTGTACTTGTGGAATTGGCAAAGGGATATTTGGAAGCCCACAGAGGGCTATGGTGAAAAAGGAAATATCTTCCGTTCAAAACTGGAAAGAAGCTTTCTGAGAAACTGCTCTGTGTTCTTTTAATTCATCTCACAGAGTTACATCTTTCCCTTCAAGAAGCCTTTCGCTAAGACTGTTCTTGTGGAATTGGCAAAGGGATATTTGGAAGCCCATAGAGGGCTACGGTGAAAAAGGAAATATCTTCCGTTCAAAACTGGAAAGAAGCTTTCTGAGAAACTGCTCTGTGTTCTGTTAATTCATCTCACAGAGTTACATCTTTCCCTTAAAGAAGCCTTTCGCTAAGTCTGTTCTGGTGGAATTGTCAAAGGGATATTTGGAAGCCCATAGAGGGCTATGGTGAAAAAGGAAATATCTTCCGTTCAAAACTGGAAAGAAGCTTTCTGAGAAACTGCTCTGTGTTCTGTTAATTCATCTCACAGAGTTACATCTTTCCCTTGAAGAAAACTTTCGCTAAGGCTGTTCTTGTGGAATTGGCAAAGGGATATTTGGAAGCCCGTAGAGGGCTATGGTGAAAAAGGAAATATCTTCCGTTCAAAACTGGAAAGAAGCTTTCTGTGAAACTGCTCTGTGTTCTGTTAATTCATCTCACAGAGTTACATCTTTCCCTTCTAGAAGCCTTTCGCTAAGGCTGTTCTTGTGGAATTGGCAAAGGGATATTTGGAAGCCCATAGAAGGCTATGGTGAAAAAGGTAATATCTTCCGTTCAAAACTGGAAAGAAGCTTTCTGAGAAACTGCTCTGTGTTCTGTTAATTCATCTCACAGAGTTACATCTTTCCCTTCAAGAAGCCTTTCGCTAAGGCTGTTCTTGTGGAATTGGCAAAGGGATATTTGGAAGCCCATAGAGGGCTATGGTGAAAAAGGAAATGTCTTCCGTTCAAAAGTGGAAAGAAGCTTTCTGAGAAACTGCTTTGTGTTCTGTTAATTAATTTCACAGAGTTACATCTTTCCCTTCAAGAAGCCTTTCGCTAAGGCTGTTCTTGTGGAATTGGCAAAGGGATATTTGGAAGCCCATAGAGGGCTATGGTGAAAAAGGAAATATCTTCCGTTCAAAACTGAAAAGAAGCTTTCTGAGAAACTGCTCTGTGTTCTGTTAATTCATCTCACAGAGTTACATCTTTCCCTTCAAGAAGCCTTTCGCTAAGGCTGTACTTGTGGAATTGGCAAAGGGATATTTGGAAGCCCACAGAGGGCTATGGTGAAAAAGGAAATATCTTCCGTTCAAAACTGGAAAGAAGCTTTCTGAGAAACTGCTCTGTGTTCTTTTAATTCATCTCACAGAGTTACATCTTTCCCTTCAAGAAGCCTTTCGCTAAGACTGTTCTTGTGGAATTGGCAAAGGGATATTTGGAAGCCCATAGAGGGCTACGGTGAAAAAGGAAATATCTTCCGTTCAAAACTGGAAAGAAGCTTTCTGAGAAACTGCTCTGTGTTCTGTTAATTCATCTCACAGAGTTACATCTTTCCCTTAAAGAAGCCTTTCGCTAAGTCTGTTCTGGTGGAATTGTCAAAGGGATATTTGGAAGCCCATAGAGGGCTATGGTGAAAAAGGAAATATCTTCCGTTCAAAACTGGAAAGAAGCTTTCTGAGAAACTGCTCTGTGTTCTGTTAATTCATCTCACAGAGTTACATCTTTCCCTTGAAGAAAACTTTCGCTAAGGCTGTTCTTGTGGAATTGGCAAAGGGATATTTGGAAACCCATAGACGGCTATGGTGAAAAAGGAAATATCTTCCGTTCAAAACTGGAAAGAAGCTTTCTGAGAAACTGCTCTGTGTTCTGTTAATTCATCTCACAGAGTTACATCTTTCCCTTCAAGAAGCCTTTCGCTAAGGCTGTTCTTGTGGAATTGGCAAAGGGATATTTGGAAGCCCATAGAGGGCTATGGTGAAAAAGGAAATATCTTCCGTTCAAAACTGGAAAGAAGCTTTCTGAGAAACTGCTCTGTGTTCTGTTAATTCATCTCACAGAGTTACATCTTTCCCTTCAAGTAGCCTTTCCCTAAGGCTGTTCTTGTGGAATTGGCAAAGGGATATTTGGAAGCCCATAGAGGGCTATGGTGAAAAAGGAAATATCTTCCGTTCAAAAATGGAAAGAAGCTTTCTGAGAAACTGCTCTGTGTTCTGTTAATTCATCTCACAGAGTTACATCTTTCCCTTGAAGAAGCCTTTCCCTAAGGCTGTTCTTGTGGAATTGGCAAAGGGATATTTGGAAGCCCATAGAGGGCTATGGTGAAAAAGGAAATATCTTCCGTTCAAAACTGGAAAGAAGCTTTCTGAGAAACTGCTCTGTGTTCTGTTAATTCATCTCACAGAGTTACATCTTTCCCTTCAAGAAGCCTTTCGCTAAGGCTGTTCTTGTGGAATTGGCAAAGGGATATTTGGAAGCCCGTAGAGGTCAATGGTGAAAAAGGAAATATCTTCCGTTCAAAACTGGAAAGAAGCTTTCTGAGAAACTGCTCTGTGTTCTGTTAATTCATCTCACAGAGTTACATCTTTCCCTTCAAGAAGCCTTTCGCTAAGGCTGTTCTTGTGGAATTGGCAAAGGGATATTTGGAAGCCCATAGAGGGCTATGGTGAAAAAGGAAATATCTTCCGTTCAAAACTGGAAAGAAGCTTTCTGAGAAACTGCTCTGTGTTCTGTTAATTCATCTCACAGAGTTACATCTTTCCCTTCAAGAAGCCTTTCGCTAAGGCTGTTCTTGTGGAATTGGCAAAGGGATATTTGGAAGCCCGTAGAGGGCTATGGTGAAAAAGGAAATATCTTCCGTTCAAAACTGAAAAGAAGCTTTCTGAGAAACTGCTCTGTGTTCTGTTAATTCATCTCACAGAGTTACATCTTTCCCTTCAAGAAGCCTTTCGCTAAGGCTGTTCTTGTGGAATTGGCAAAGGGATATTTGGAAGCCCATAGAGGGCTATGGTGAAAAAGGAAATATCTTCCGTTCAAAACTGAAAAGAAGCTTTCTGAGAAACTGCTCTGTGTTCTGTTAATTCATCTCACAGAGTTACATCTTTCCCTTCAAGAAGCCTTTCGCTAAGGCTGTACTTGTGGAATTGGCAAAGGGATATTTGGAAGCCCATAGAGGGCTATGGTGAAAAAGGAAATATCTTCCGTTCAAAACTGGAAAGAAGGTTTCTGAGAAACTGCTCTGTGTTCTGTTAATTCATCTCACAGAGTTATATCTTTCCCTTCAAGAAGCCTTTCGCTAAGACTGTTCTTGTGGAATTGGCAAAGGGATATTTGGGAGCCCATAGAGGGCTATGGTGAAAAAGGAAATGTCTTCCGTTCAAAAGTGAAAAGAAGCTTTCTGAGAAACTGCTTTGTGTTCTGTTAATTAATTTCACAGAGTTACATCTTTCCCTTCAAGAAGCCTTTCGCTAAGGCTGTTCTTGTGGAATTGGCAAAGGGATATTTGGAAGCCCATAGAGGGCTATGGTGAAAAAGGAAATATCTTCCGTTCAAAACTGAAAAGAAGCTTTCTGAGAAACTGCTCTGTGTTCTGTTAATTCATCTCACAGAGTTACATCTTTCCCTTCAAGAAGCCTTTCGCTTAGGCTGTACTTGTGGAATTGGCAAAGGGATATTTGGAAGCCCACAGAGGGCTATGGTGAAAAAGGAAATATCTTCCGTTCAAAACTGGAAAGAAGCTTTCTGAGAAACTGCTCTGTGTTCTTTTAATTCATCTCACAGAGTTACATCTTTCCCTTCAAGAAGCCTTTCGCTAAGACTGTTCTTGTGGAATTGGCAAAGGGATATTTGGAAGCCCATAGAGGGCTACGGTGAAAAAGGAAATATCTTCCGTTCAAAACTGGAAAGAAGCTTTCTGAGAAACTGCTCTGTGTTCTGTTAATTCATCTCACAGAGTTACATCTTTCCCTTAAAGAAGCCTTTCGCTAAGTCTGTTCTGGTGGAATTGTCAAAGGGATATTTGGAAGCCCATAGAGGGCTATGGTGAAAAAGGAAATATCTTCCGTTCAAAACTGGAAAGAAGCTTTCTGAGAAACTGCTCTGTGTTCTGTTAATTCATCTCACAGAGTTACATCTTTCCCTTGAAGAAAACTTTCGCTAAGGCTGTTCTTGTGGAATTGGCAAAGGGATATTTGGAAACCCATAGACGGCTATGGTGAAAAAGGAAATATCTTCCGTTCAAAACTGGAAAGAAGCTTTCTGAGAAACTGCTTTGTGTTCTGTTAATTCATCTCACAGAGTTACATCTTTCCCTTCAAGAAGCCTTTCGCTAAGGCTGTTCTTGTGGAATTGGCAAAGGGATATTTGGAAGCCCATAGAGGGCTATGGTGAAAAAGGAAATATCTTCCGTTCAAAACTGGAAAGAAGCTTTCTGAGAAACTGCTCTGTGTTCTGTTAATTCATCTCACAGAGTTACATCTTTCCCTTCAAGTAGCCTTTCACTAAGGCTGTTCTTGTGGAATTGGCAAAGGGATATTTGAAAGCCCATAGAGGGCTATGGTGAAAAAGGAAATATCTTCCGTTCAAAAATGGAAAGAAGCTTTCTGAGAAACTGCTCTGTGTTCTGTTAATTCATCTCACAGAGTTACATCTTTCCCTTGAAGAAGCCTTTCCCTAAGGCTGTTCTTGTGGAATTGGCAAAGGGATATTTGGAAGCCCATAGAGGGCTATGGTGAAAAAGGAAATATCTTCCGTTCAAAACTGGAAAGAAGCTTTCTGAGAAACTGCTCTGTGTTCTGTTAATTCATCTCACAGAGTTACATCTTTCCCTTCAAGAAGCCTTTCGCTAAGGCTGTTCTTGTGGAATTGGCAAAGGGATATTTGGAAGCCCGTAGAGGTCAATGGTGAAAAAGGAAATATCTTCCGTTCAAAACTGGAAAGAAGCTTTCTGAGAAACTGCTCTGTGTTCTGTTAATTCATCTCACAGAGTTACATCTTTCCCTTCAAGAAGCCTTTCGCTAAGGCTGTTCTTGTGGAATTGGCAAAGGGATATTTGGAAGCCCATAGAGGGCTATGGTGAAAAAGGAAATATCTTCCGTTCAAAACTGGAAAGAAGCTTTCTGAGAAACTGCTCTGTGTTCTGTTAATTCATCTCACAGAGTTACATCTTTCCCTTCAAGAAGCCTTTCGCTAAGGCTGTTCTTGTGGAATTGGCAAAGGGATATTTGGAAGCCCGTAGAGGGCTATGGTGAAATAGGAAATATCTTCCGTTCAAAACTGGAAAGAAGCTTTCTGAGAAACTGCTCTGTGTTCTGTTAATTCATCTCACAGAGTTACATCTTTCCCTTCTAGAAGCCTTTCGCTAAGGCTGTTCTTGTGGAATTGGCAAAGGGATATTTGGAAGCCCATAGAGGGCTATGGTGAAAAAGGTAATATCTTCCGTTCAAAACTGGAAAGAAGCTTTCTGAGAAACTGCTCTGTGTTCTGTTAATTCATCTCACAGAGTTACATCTTTCCCTTCAAGAAGCCTTTCGCTAAGGCTGTTCTTGTGGAATTGGCAAAGGGATATTTGGAAGCCCATAGAGGGCTATGGTGAAAAAGGAAATATCTTCCGTTCAAAAGTGGAAAGAAGCTTTCTGAGAAACTGCTTTGTGTTCTGTTAATTAATTTCACAGAGTTACATCTTTCCCTTCAAGAAGCCTTTCGCTAAGGCTGTTCTTGTGGAATTGGCAAAGGGATATTTGGAAGCCCATAGAGGGCTATGGTGAAAAAGGAAATATCTTCCGTTCAAAACTGAAAAGAAGCTTTCTGAGAAACTGCTCTGTGTTCTGTTAATTCATCTCACAGAGTTACATCTTTCCCTTCAAGAAGCCTTTCGCTAAGTCTGTTCTTGTGGAATTGGCAAAGGGATATTTGGAAGCCCATAGAGGGCTATGGTGAAAAAGGAAATATCTTCCGTTCAAAACTGGAAAGAAGCTTTCTGAGAAACTGCTCTGTGTTCTGTTAGTTCATCTCACAGAGTTACATCTTTCCCTTCAAGAAGCCTTTCGCTAAGGCTGTTCTTGTGGAATTGGCAAAGGGATATTTGGAAGCCCATAGAGGGCTATGGTGAAAAAGGAAATATGTTCCGTTCAAAACTGGAAAGAAGCTTTCTGAGAAACTGTTCTGTGTTCTGTTAATTCATCTCACAGAGTTACATCTTTCCCTTCAAGAAGCCTTTCGCTAAGGCTGTTCTTGTGGAATTGGCAAAGGGATATTTGGAAGCCCGTAGAGGTCAATGGTGAAAAAGGAAATATCTTCCGTTCAAAACTGGAAAGAAGCTTTCTGAGAAACTGCTCTGTGTTCTGTTAATTCATCTCACAGAGTTACATCTTTCCCTTCAAGTGCCTTTCGCTAAGGCTGTTCTTGTGGAATTGGCAAGGGGATATTTGGAAGCCCGTAGAGGTCAATGGTGAAAAAGGAAATATCTTCCGTTCAAAAATGGAAAGAAGCTTTCTGAGAAACTGCTCTGTGTTCTGTTAATTCATCTCACAGAGTTACATCTTTCCCTTCAAGTGCCTTTCGCTAAGGCTGTTCTTGTGGAATTGGCAAGGGGATATTTGGAAGTCCATAGAGGTCTATGGTGAAAAAGGAAATATCTTCCGTTCAAAACTGGAAAGAAGCTTTCTGA
This sequence comes from Chlorocebus sabaeus, assembly GCF_047675955.1. Classification (NCBI taxonomy): domain Eukaryota; kingdom Metazoa; phylum Chordata; class Mammalia; order Primates; family Cercopithecidae; genus Chlorocebus; species Chlorocebus sabaeus. The sequence continues at coordinate 429,057 of NW_027327524.1, forward strand.
GAAACTGATCTGTGTTCTGTTAATTCATCTCACAGAGTTACATCTTTCCCTTCTAGAAGCCTTTCGCTAAGGCTGTTCTTGTGGAATTGGCAAAGGGATATTTGGAAGCCCATAGAGGGCTATGGTGAAAAAGGAAATATCTTCCGTTCAAAACTGGAAAGAAGCTTTCTGAGAAACTGCTCTGTGTTCTGTTAATTCATCTCACAGAGTTACATCTTTCCCTTCAAGAAGCCTTTCGCTAAGTCTGTTCTTGTGGAATTGTCAAAGGGATATTTGGAAGCCCATAGAGGTCAATGGTGAAAAAGGAAATATCTTCCCTTCAAAACTGGAAAGAAGCTTTCTGAGAAACTGCTCTGTGTTCTGTTAATTCATCTCACAGAGTTACATCTTTCCCTTCAAGAAGCCTTTCGCTAAGGCTGTTCTTGTGGAATTGGCAAAGGGATATTTGGAAGCTCATAGACGACTATGGTGAAAAAGGAAATATCTTCCCTTCAAAACTGGAAAGAAGCTTTCTGAGAAACTGCTCTGTGTTCTGTTAATTCATCTCACAGAGTTACATCTTTCCCTTCAAGAAGCCTTTCGCTAAGGCTGTTCTTGTTGAATTGGCAAAGGGATATTTGGAAGCCCGTAGAGGTCAATGGTGAAAAAGGAAATATCTTCCGTTCAAAACTGGAAAGAAGCTTTCTGAGAAACTGCTCTGTGTTCTGTTAATTCATCTCACAGAGTTACATCTTTCCCTTCAAGTGCCTTTCGCTAAGGCTGTTCTTGTGGAATTGGCAAGGGGATATTTGGAAGCCCATAGAGGGCTATGGTGAAAAAGGAAATATCTTCCGTTCAAAACTGGAAAGAAGCTTTCTGAGAAACTGATCTGTGTTCTGTTAATTCATCTCACAGAGTTACATCTTTCCCTTCTAGAAGCCTTTCGCTAAGGCTGTTCTTGTGGAATTGGCAAAGGGATATTTGGAAGCCCATAGAGGGCTATGGTGGAAAAGGAAGTATCTTCCGTTCAAAACTGGAAAGAAGCTTTCTGAGAAACTGCTCTGTGTTCTGTTAATTCATCTCACAGAGTTACATCTTTCCCTTCAAGTAGCCTTTCACTAGGCTGTTCTTGTGGAATTGGCAAAGGGATATTTGGAAGCCCATAGAGGGCTATGGTGAAAAAGGAAATATCTTCCGTTCAAAAATGGAAAGAAGCTTTCTGAGAAACTGCTCTGTGTTCTGTTAATTCATCTCACAGAGTTACATCTTTCCCTTGAAGAAGCCTTTCCCTAAGGCTGTTCTTGTGGAATTGGCAAAGGGATATTTGGAAGCCCATAGAGGGCTATGGTGAAAAAGGAAATATCTTCCGTTCAAAACTGGAAAGAAGCTTTCTGAGAAACTGCTCTGTGTTCTGTTAATTCATCTCACAGAGTTACATCTTTCCCTTCAAGAAGCCTTTCGCTAAGGCTGTTCTTGTGGAATTGGCAAAGGGATATTTGGAAGCCCGTAGAGGTCAATGGTGAAAAAGGAAATATCTTCCGTTCAAAACTGGAAAGAAGCTTTCTGAGAAACTGCTCTGTGTTCTGTTAATTCATCTCACAGAGTTACATCTTTCCCTTCAAGAAGCCTTTCGCTAAGGCTGTTCTTGTGGAATTGGCAAAGGGATATTTGGAAGCCCGTAGAGGGCTATGGTGAAAAAGGAAATATCTTCCGTTCAAAACTGGAAAGAAGCTTTCTGAGAAACTGCTCTGTGTTCTGTTAATTCATCTCACAGAGTTACATCTTTCCCTTCTAGAAGCCTTTCGCTAAGGCTGTTCTTGTGGAATTGGCAAAGGGATATTTGGAAGCCCATAGAAGGCTATGGTGAAAAAGGTAATATCTTCCGTTCAAAACTGGAAAGAAGCTTTCTGAGAAACTGCTCTGTGTTCTGTTAATTCATCTCACAGAGTTACATCTTTCCCTTCAAGAAGCCTTTCGCTAAGGCTGTTCTTGTGGAATTGGCAAAGGGATATTTGGAAGCCCATAGAGGGCTATGGTGAAAAAGGAAATGTCTTCCGTTCAAAAGTGGAAAGAAGCTTTCTGAGAAACTGCTTTGTGTTCTGTTAATTAATTTCACAGAGTTACATCTTTCCCTTCAAGAAGCCTTTCGCTAAGGCTGTTCTTGTGGAATTGGCAAAGGGATATTTGGAACCCCTTAGAGGGCTATGGTGAAAAAGGAAATATCTTCCGTTCAAAACTGAAAAGAAGCTTTCTGAGAAACTGCTCTGTGTTCTGTTAATTCATCTCACAGAGTTACATCTTTCCCTTCAAGAAGCCTTTCGCTAAGGCTGTACTTGTGGAATTGGCAAAGGGATATTTGGAAGCCCACAGAGGGCTATGGTGAAAAAGGAAATATCTTCCGTTCAAAACTGGAAAGAAGCTTTCTGAGAAACTGCTCTGTGTTCTTTTAATTCATCTCACAGAGTTACATCTTTCCCTTCAAGAAGCCTTTCGCTAAGACTGTTCTTGTGGAATTGGCAAAGGGATATTTGGAAGCCCATAGAGGGCTACGGTGAAAAAGGAAATATCTTCCGTTCAAAACTGGAAAGAAGCTTTCTGAGAAACTGCTCTGTGTTCTGTTAATTCATCTCACAGAGTTACATCTTTCCCTTAAAGAAGCCTTTCGCTAAGTCTGTTCTGGTGGAATTGTCAAAGGGATATTTGGAAGCCCATAGAGGGCTATGGTGAAAAAGGAAATATCTTCCGTTCAAAACTGGAAAGAAGCTTTCTGAGAAACTGCTCTGTGTTCTGTTAATTCATCTCACAGAGTTACATCTTTCCCTTGAAGAAAACTTTCGCTAAGGCTGTTCTTGTGGAATTGGCAAAGGGATATTTGGAAACCCATAGACGGCTATGGTGAAAAAGGAAATATCTTCCGTTCAAAACTGGAAAGAAGCTTTCTGAGAAACAGCTTTGTGTTCTGTTAATTCATCTCACAGAGTTACATCTTTCCCTTCAAGAAGCCTTTCGCTAAGGCTGTTCTTGTGGAATTGGCAAAGGGATATTTGGAAGCCCATAGAGGGCTATGGTGAAAAAGGAAATATCTTCCGTTCAAAACTGGAAAGAAGTTTTCTGAGAAACTGCTCTGTGTTCTGTTAATTCATCTCACAGAGTTACATCTTTCCCTTCAAGTAGCCTTTCACTAAGGCTGTTCTTGTGGAATTGGCAAAGGGATATTTGGAAGCCCATAGAGGGCTATGGTGAAAAAGGAAATATCTTCCGTTCAAAAATGGAAAGAAGCTTTCTGAGAAACTGCTCTGTGTTCTGTTAATTCATCTCACAGAGTTACATCTTTCCCTTGAAGAAGCCTTTCCCTAAGGCTGTTCTTGTGGAATTGGCAAAGGGATATTTGGAAGCCCATAGAGGGCTATGGTGAAAAAGGAAATATCTTCCGTTCAAAACTGGAAAGAAGCTTTCTGAGAAACTGCTCTGTGTTCTGTTAATTCATCTCACAGAGTTACATCTTTCCCTTCAAGAAGCCTTTCGCTAAGGCTGTTCTTGTGGAATTGGCAAAGGGATATTTGGAAGCCCGTAGAGGTCAATGGTGAAAAAGGAAATATCTTCCGTTCAAAACTGGAAAGAAGCTTTCTGAGAAACTGCTCTGTGTTCTGTTAATTCATCTCACAGAGTTACATCTTTCCCTTCAAGAAGCCTTTCGCTAAGGCTGTTCTTGTGGAATTGGCAAAGGGATATTTGGAAGCCCATAGAGGGCTATGGTGAAAAAGGAAATATCTTCCGTTCAAAACTGGAAAGAAGCTTTCTGAGAAACTGCTCTGTTTTCTGTTAATTCATCTCACAGAGTTACATCTTTCCCTTCAAGAAGGCTTTCGCTAAGGCTGTTCTTGTGGAATTGGCAAAGGGATATTTGGAAGCCCGTAGAGGGCTATGGTGAAAAAGGAAATATCTTCCGTTCAAAACTGGAAAGAAGCTTTCTGAGAAACTGCTCTGTGTTCTGTTAATTCATCTCACAGAGTTACATCTTTCCCTTCTAGAAGCCTTTCGCTAAGGCTGTTCTTGTGGAATTGGCAAAGGGATATTTGGAAGCCCATAGAGGGCTATGGTGAAAAAGGTAATATCTTCCGTTCAAAACTGGAAAGAAGGTTTCTGAGAAACTGCTCTGTGTTCTGTTAATTCATCTCACAGAGTTACATCTTTCCCTTCAAGAAGCCTTTCGCTAAGGCTGTTCTTGTGGAATTGGCAAAGGGATATTTGGAAGCCCATAGAGGGCTATGGTGAAAAAGGAAATATCTTCCGTTCAAAAGTGGAAAGAAGCTTTCTGAGAAACTGCTTTGTGTTCTGTTAATTAGTTTCACAGAGTTACATCTTTCCCTTCAAGAAGCCTTTCGCTAAGGCTGTTCTTGTGGAATTGGCAAAGGGATATTTGGTAGCCCATAGAGGGCTATGGTGAAAAAGGAAATATCTTCCGTTCAAAACTGAAAAGAAGCTTTCTGAGAAACTGCTCTGTGTTCTGTTAATTCATCTCACAGAGTTACATCTTTCCCTTCAAGAAGCCTTTCGCTAAGGCTGTTCTTGTGGAATTGGCAAAGGGATATTTGGAAGCCCATAGAGGGCTATGGTGAAAAAGGAAATATCTTCCGTTCAAAACTGAAAAGAAGCTTTCTGAGAAACTGCTCTGTGTTCTGTTAATTCATCTCACAGAGTTACATCTTTCCCTTGAAGAAGCCTTTCGCTAAGGCTGTACTTGTGGAATTGGCAAAGGGATATTTGGAAGCCCACAGAGGGCTATGGTGAAAAAGGAAATATCTTCCGTTCAAAACTGGAAAGAAGCTTTCTGAGAAACTGCTCTGTGTTCTTTTAATTCATCTCACAGAGTTACATCTTTCCCTTCAAGAAGCCTTTCGCTAAGGCTGTTCTTGGGGAATTGGCAAAGGGATATTTGGAAGCCCATAGAGGGCTACGGTGAAAAAGGAAATATCTTCCGTTCAAAACTGGAAAGAAGCTTTCTGAGAAACTGCTCTGTGTTCTGTTAATTCATCTCACAGAGTTACATCTTTCCCTTAAAGAAGCCTTTCGCTAAGTCTGTTCTGGTGGAATTGTCAAAGGGATATTTGGAAGCCCATAGAGGGCTATGGTGAAAAAGGAAATATCTTCCGTTCAAAAGTGGAAAGAAGCTTTCTGAGAAACTGCTCTGTGTTCTGTAAATTCATCTCACAGAGTTACATCTTTCCCTTGAAGAAAACTTTCGCTAAGGCTGTTCTTGTGGAATTGGCAAAGGGATATTTGGAAGCCCGTAGAGGGCTATGGTGAAAAAGGAAATATCTTAAGTTCAAAACTGGAAAGAAGCTTTCTGAGAAACTGCTCTGTGTTCTGTTAATTCATCTCACAGAGTTACATCTTTCCCTTCTAGAAGCCTTTCGCTAAGGCTGTTCTTGTGGAATTGGCAAAGGGATATTTGGAAGCCCATAGAAGGCTATGGTGAAAAAGGTAATATCTTCCGTTCAAAACTGGAAAGAAGCTTTCTGAGAAACTGCTCTGTGTTCTGTTAATTCATCTCACAGAGTTACATCTTTCCCTTCAAGAAGCCTTTCGCTAAGGCTGTTCTTGTGGAATTGGCAAAGGGATATTTGGAAGCCCATAGAGGGCTATGGTGAAAAAGGAAATGTCTTCCGTTCAAAAGTGGAAAGAAGCTTTCTGAGAAACTGCTTTGTGTTCTGTTAATTAATTTCACAGAGTTACATCTTTCCCTTCAAGAAGCCTTTCGCTAAGGCTGTTCTTGTGGAATTGGCAAAGGGATATTTGGAAGCCCATAGAGGGCTATGGTGAAAAAGGAAATATCTTCCGTTCAAAACTGAAAAGAAGCTTTCTGAGAAACTGCTCTGTGTTCTGTTAATTCATCTCACAGAGTTACATCTTTCCCTTCAAGAAGCCTTTCGCTAAGGCTGTTCTTGTGGAATTGGCAAAGGGATATTTGGAAGCCCACAGAGGGCTATGGTGAAAAAGGTAATATCTTCCGTTCAAAACTGGAAAGAAGCTTTCTGAGAAACTGCTCTGTGTTCTTTTAATTCATCTCACAGAGTTACATCTTTCCCTTCAAGAAGCCTTTCGCTAAGACTGTTCTTGTGGAATTGGCAAAGGGATATTTGGAAGCCCATAGAGGGCTACGGTGAAAAAGGAAATATCTTCCGTTCAAAACTGGAAAGAAGCTTTCGGAGAAACTGCTCTGTGTTCTGTTAATTCATCTCACAGAGTTACATCTTTCCCTTAAAGAAGCCTTTCGCTAAGTCTTTTCTGGTGGAATTGTCAAAGGGATATTTGGAAGCCCATAGAGGGCTATGGTGAAAAAGGAAATATCTTCCGTTCAAAACTGGAAAGAAGCTTTCTGAGAAACTGCTCTGTGTTCTGTTAATTCGTCTCACAGAGTTACATCTTTCCCTTGAAGAAAACTTTCGCTAAGGCTGTTCTTGTGGAATTGGCAAAGGGATATTTGGAAACCCATAGACGGCTATGGTGAAAAAGGAAATATCTTCCGTTCAAAACTGGAAAGAAGCTTTCTGAGAAACTGCTTTGTGTTCTGTTAATTCATCTCACAGAGTTACATCTTTCCCTTCAAGAAGCCTTTCGCTAAGGCTGTTCTTGTGGAATTGGCAAAGGGATATTTGGAAGCCCATAGAGGGCTATGGTGAAAAAGGAAATATCTTCCGTTCAAAACTGGAAAGAAGCTTTCTGAGAAACTGCTCTGTGTTCTGTTAATTCATCTCACAGAGTTACATCTTTCCCTTCAAGTAGCCTTTCACTAAGGCTGTTCTTGTGGAATTGGCAAAGGGATATTTGGAAGCCCATGGAGGGCTATGGTGAAAAAGGAAATATCTTCCGTTCAAAAATGGAAAGAAGCTTTCTGAGAAACTGCTCTGTGTTCTGTTAATTCATCTCACAGAGTTACATCTTTCCCTTGAAGAAGCCTTTCCCTAAGGCTGTTCTTGTGGAATTGGGAAAGGGATATTTGGAAGCCCATAGAGGGCTATGGTGAAAAAGGAAATATCTTCCGTTCAAAACTGGAAAGAAGCTTTCTGAGAAACTGCTCTGTGTTCTGTTAATTCACCTCACAGAGTTACATCTTTCCCTTCAAGAAGCCTTTCGCTAAGGCTGTTCTTGTGGAATTGGCAAAGGGATATTTGGAAGCCCGTAGAGGTCAATGGTGAAAAAGGAAATATCTTCCGTTCAAAACTGGAAAGAAGCTTTCTGAGAAACTGCTCTGTGTTCTGTTAATTCATCTCACAGAGTTACATCTTTCCCTTCAAGAAGCCTTTCGCTAAGGCTGTTCTTGTGGAATTGGCAAAGGGATATTTGGAAGCCCATAGAGGGCTATGGTGAAAAAGGAAATATCTTCCGTTCAAAACTGGAAAGAAGCTTTCTGAGAAACTGCTCTGTGTTCTGTTAATTCATCTCACAGAGTTACATCTTTCCCTTCAAGAAGCCTTTCGCTAAGGCTGTTCTTGTGGAATTGGCAAAGGGATATTTGGAAGCCCGTAGAGGGCTATGGTGAAAAAGGAAATATCTTCCGTTCAAAACTGGAAAGAAGCTTTCTGAGAAACTGCTCTGTGTTCTGTTAATTCATCTCACAGAGTTACATCTTTCCCTTCTAGAAGCCTTTCGCTAAGGCTGTTCTTGTGGAATTGGCAAAGGGATATTTGGAAGCCCATAGAGGGCTATGGTGAAAAAGGTAATATCTTCCGTTCAAAACTGGAAAGAAGCTTTCTGAGAAACTGCTCTGTGTTCTGTAAATTCATCTCACAGAGTTACATCTTTCCCTTGAAGAAAACTTTCGCTAAGGCTGTTCTTGTGGAATTGGCAAAGGGATATTTGGAAGCCCGTAGAGGGCTATGGTGAAAAAGGAAATATCTTCCGTTCAAAACTGGAAAGAAGCTTTCTGAGAAACTGCTCTGTGTTCTGTTAATTCATCTCACAGAGTTACATCTTTCCCTTCTAGAAGCCTTTCGCTAAGGCTGTTCTTGTGGAATTGGCAAAGGGATATTTGGAAGCCCATAGAAGGCTATGGTGAAAAAGGTAATATCTTCCGTTCAAAACTGGAAAGAAGCTTTCTGAGAAACTGCTCTGTGTTCTGTTAATTCATCTCACAGAGTTACATCTTTCCCTTCAAGAAGCCTTTCGCTAAGGCTGTTCTTGTGGAATTGGCAAAGGGATATTTGGAAGCCCATAGAGGGCTATGGTGAAAAAGGAAATGTCTTCCGTTCAAAAGTGGAAAGAAGCTTTCTGAGAAACTGCTTTGTGTTCTCTTAATTAATTTCACAGATTTACATCTTTCCCTTCAAGAAGCCTTTCGCTAAGGCTGTTCTTGTGGAATTGGCAAAGGGATATTTGGAAGCCCATAGAGGGCTATGGTGAAAAAGGAAATATCTTCCGTTCAAAACTGAAAAGAAGCTTTCTGAGAAACTGCTCTGTGTTCTGTTAATTCATCTCACAGAGTTACATCTTTCCCTTCAAGAAGCCTTTCGCTAAGGCTGTTCTTGTGGAATTGGCAAAGGGATATTTGGAAGCCCATAGAGGGCTATGGTGAAAAAGGAAATATCTTCCGTTCAAAACTGGAAAGAAGCTTTCTGAGAAACTGCTCTGTGTTCTGTTAATTCATCTCACAGAGTTACATCTTTCCCTTCAAGTGGCCTTTCACTAAGGCTGTTCTTGTGGAATTGGCAAAGGGATATTTGGAAGCCCATAGAGGGCTATGGTGAAAAAGGAAATATCTTCCGTTCAAAAATGGAAAGAAGCTTTCTGAGAAACTGCTCTGTGTTCTGTTAATTCATCTCACAGAGTTACATCTTTCCCTTGAAGAAGCCTTTCGCTAAGGCTGTTCTTGTGGAATTGGCAAAGGGATATTTGGAAGCCCATAGAGGGCTATGGTGAAAAAGGAAATATCTTCCGTTCAAAACTGGAAACAAGCTTTCTGAGAAACTGCTCTGTGTTCTGTTAATTCATGTCACAGAGTTACATCTTTCCCTTCAAGAAGCCTTTCGCTAAGGCTGTTCTTGTGGAATTGGCAAAGGGATATTTTGAAGCCCGTAGAGGTCAATGGTGAAAAAGGAAATATCTTCCGTTCAAAACTGGAAAGAAGCTTTCTGAGAAACTGCTCTGTGTTCTGTTAATTCATCTCACAGAGTTACATCTTTCCCTTCAAGAAGCCTTTCGCTAAGGCTGTTCTTGTGGAATTGGGAAAGGGATATTTGGAAGCCCATAGAGGGCTATGGTGAAAAAGGAAATATCTTCCGTTGAAAACTGGAAAGAAGCTTTCTGAGAAACTGCTCTGTGTTCTGTTAATTCATCTCACAGAGTTACATCTTTCCCTTCAAGAAGCCTTTCGCTAAGGCTGTTCTTGTGGAATTGGCAAAGGGATATTTGGAAGCCCGTAGAGGGCTATGGTGAAAAAGGAAATATCTTCCGTTCAAAACTGGAAAGAAGCTTTCTGAGAAACTGCTCTGTGTTCTGTTAATTCATCTCACAGAGTTACATCTTTCCCTTCAAGAAGCCTTTCGCTAAGGCTGTTCTTGTGGAATTGGCAAAGGGATATTTGGAAGCCCATAGAGGGCTATGGTGAAAAAGGATATATCTTCCGTTCAAAAGTGGAAAGAAGCTTTCTGAGAAACTGCTTTGTGTTCTGTTAATTAATTTCACAGAGTTACATCTTTCCCTTCAAGAAGCCTTTCGCTAAGGCTGTTCTTGTGGAATTGGCAAAGGGATATTTGGAAGCCCATAGAGGGCTATGGTGAAAAAGGAAATATCTTCCGTTCAAAACTGAAAAGAAGCTTTCTGAGAAACTGCTCTGTGTTCTGTTAATTCATCTCACAGAGTTACATCTTTCCCTTCAAGAAGCCTTTCGCTAAGGCTGTACTTGTGGAATTGGCAAAGGGATATTTGGCAGCCCACAGAGGGCTATGGTGAAAAAGGAAATATCTTCCGTTCAAAACTGGAAAGAAGCTTTCTGAGAAACTGCTCTGTGTTCTTTTAATTCATCTCACAGAGTTACATCTTTCCCTTCAAGAAGACTTTCGCTAAGACTGTTCTTGTGGAATTGGCAAAGGGATATTTGGAAGCCCATAGAGGGCTACGGTGAAAAAGGAAATATCTTCCGTTCAAAACTGGAAAGAAGCTTTCTGAAAAACTGCTCTGTGTTCTGTTAATTCATCTCACAGAGTTACATCTTTCCCTTAAAGAAGCCTTTCGCTAAGTCTGTTCTGGTGGAATTGTTAAAGGGATATTTGGAAGCCCATAGAGGGCTATGGTGAAAAAGGAAATATCTTCCGTTCAAAACTGGAAAGAAGCTTTCTGAGAAACTGCTCTGTGTTCTGTTAATTCATCTCACAGAGTTACATCTTTCCCTTGAAGAAAACTTTCGCTAAGGCTGTTCTTGTGGAATTGGCAAAGGGATATTTGGAAGCCCGTAGAGGGCTACGGTGAAAAAGGAAATATCATCCGTTCAAAACTGGAAAGAAGCTTTCTGAGAAACTGCTCTGTGTTCTGTTAATTCATCTCACAGAGTTACATCTTTCCCTTCTAGAACCCTTTCGCTAAGGCTGTTCTTGTGGGATTGGCAAAGGGATATTTGGAAGCCCATAGAAGGCTATGGTGAAAAAGGTAATATCTTCCGTTCAAAACTGGAAAGAAGCTTTCTGAGAAACTGCTCTGTGTTCTGTTAATTCATCTCACAGAGTTACATCTTTCCCTTCAAGAAGACTTTCGCTAAGGCTGTTCTTGTGGAATTGGCAAAGGGATATTTGGAAGCCCATAGAGGGCTATGGTGAAAAAGGAAATGTCTTCCGTTCAAAAGTGGAAAGAAGCTTTCTGAGAAACTGCTTTGTGTTCTGTTAATTAATTTCACAGAGTTACATCTTTCCCTTCAAGAAGCCTTTCGCTAAGGCTGTTCTTGTGGAATTGGCAAAGGGATATTTGGAAGCCCATAGAGGGCTATGGTGAAAAAGGAAATATCTTCCGTTCAAAACTGAAAAGAAGCTTTCTGAGAAACTGCTCTGTGTTCTGTTAATTCATCTCACAGAGTTACATCTTTCCCTTCAAGAAGCCTTTCGCTAAGGCTGTACTTGTGGAATTGGCAAAGGGATATTTGGAAGCCCACAGAGGGCTATGGTGAAAAAGGTAATATCTTCCGTTCAAAACTGGAAAGAAGCTTTCTGAGAAACTGCTCTGTGTTCTTTTAATTCATCTCACAGAGTTACATCTTTCCCTTCTAGAAGCCTTTCGCTAAGACTGTTCTTGTGGAATTGGCAAAGGGATATTTGGAAGCCCATAGAGGGCTACGGTGAAAAAGGAAATATCTTCCGTTCAAAACTGGAAAGAAGCTTTCTGAGAAACTGCTCTGTGTTCTGTTAATTCATCTCACAGAGTTACATCTTTCCCTTAAAGAAGCCTTTCGCTAAGTCTGTTCTGGTGGAATTGTCAAAGGGATATTTGGAAGCCCATAGAGGGCTATGGTGAAAAAGGAAATATCTTCCGTTCAAAACTGGAAAGAAGCTTTCTGAGAAACTGCTCTGTGTTCTGTTAATTCATCTCACAGAGTTACATCTTTCCCTTGAAGAAAACTTTCGCTAAGGCTGTTCTTGTGGAATTGGCAAAGGGATATTTGGAAACCCATAGACGGCTATGGTGAAAAAGGAAATATCTTCCGTTCAAAACTGGAAAGAAGCTTTCTGAGAAACTGCTTTGTGTTCTGTTAATTCATCTCACAGAGTTACATCTTTCCCTTCAAGAAGCCTTTCGCTAAGGCTGTTCTTGTGGAATTGGAAAAGGGATATTTGGAAGCCCATAGAGGGCTATGGTGAAAAAGGAAATATCTTCCGTTCAAAACTGGAAAGAAGCTTTCTGAGAAACTGCTCTGTGTTCTGTTAATTCATCTCACAGAGTTACATCTTTCCCTTCAAGTAGCCTTTCACTAAGGCTGTTCTTGTGGAATTGGCAAAGGGATATTTGGAAGCCCATAGAGGGCTATGGTGAAAAAGGAAATATCTTCCGTTCAAAAATGGAAAGAAGCTTTCTGAGAAACTGCTCTGTGTTCTGTTAATTCATCTCACAGAGTTACATCTTTCCATTGAAGAAGCCTTTCCCTAAGGCTGTTCTTGTGGAATTGGGAAAGGGATATTTGGAAGCCCATAGAGGGCTATGGTGAAAAAGGAAATATCTTCCGTTCAAAACTGGAAAGAAGCTTTCTGAGAAACTGCTCTGTGTTCTGTTAATTCATCTCACAGAGTTACATCTTTCCCTTCAAGAAGCCTTTCGCTAAGGCTGTTCTTGTGGAATTGGCAAAGGAATATTTGGAAGCCCGTAGAGGTCAATGGTGAAAAAGGAAATATCTTCCGTTCAAAACTGGAAAGAAGCTTTCTGAGAAACTGCTCTGTGTTCTGTTAATTCATCTCACAGAGTTACATCTTTCCCTTCACGAAGCCTTTCGCTAAGGCTGTTCTTGTGGAATTGGCAAAGGGATATTTGGAAGCCCATAGAGGGCTATGGTGAAAAAGGAAATATCTTCCGTTCAAAACTGGAAAGAAGCTTTCTGAGAAACTGCTCTGTGTTCTGTTAATTCATCTCACAGAGTTACATCTTTCCCTTCAAGAAGCCTTTCGCTAAGGCTGTTCTTGTGGAATTGGCAAAGGGATATTTGGAAGCCCGTAGAGGGCTATGGTGAAAAAGGAAATATCTTCCGTTCAAAACTGGAAAGAAGCTTTCTGAGAAACTGCTCTGTGTTCTGTTAATTCATCTCACAGAGTTACATCTTTCCCTTCTAGAAGCCTTTCGCTAAGGCTGTTCTTGTGGAATTGGCAAAGGGATATTTGGAAGCCCATAGAGGGCTATGGTGAAAAAGGAAATATCTTCCGTTCAAAACTGGAAAGAAGCTTTCTGAGAAACTGCTCTGTGTTCTGTTAATTCATCTCACAGAGTTACATCTTTCCCTTCAAGAAGCCTTTCGCTAAGGCTGTTCTTGTGGAATTGGCAAAGGGATATTTGGAAGCCCATAGAGGGCTATGGTGAAAAAGGAAATATCTTCCGTTCAAAAGTGGAAAGAAGCTTTCTGAGAAACTGCTTTGTGTTCTGTTAATTAATTTCACAGAGTTACATCTTTCCCTTCAAGAAGCCTTTCGCTAAGGCTGTTCTTGTGGAATTGGCAAAGGGATATTTGGAAGCCCATAGAGGGCTATGGTGAAAAAGGAAATATCTTCCGTTCAAAACTGGAAAGAAGCTTTCTGAGAAACTGCTCTGTGTTCTGTAAATTCATCTCACAGAGTTACATCTTTCCCTTGAAGAAAACTTTCGCTAAGGCTGTTCTTGTGGAATTGGCAAAGGGATATTTGGAAGCCCGTAGAGGGCTATGGTGAAAAAGGAAATATCTTCCGTTCAAAACTGGAAAGAAGCTTTCAGAGAAACTGCTCTGTGTTCTGTTAATTCATCTCACAGAGTTACATCTTTCCCTTCTAGAAGCCTTTCGCTAAGGCTGTTCTTGTGGAATTGGCAAAGGGATATTTGGAAGCCCATAGAAGGCTATGGTGAAAAAGGTAATATCTTCCGTTCAAAACTGGAAAGAAGCTTTCTGAGAAACTGCTCTGTGTTCTGTTAATTCATCTCACAGAGTTACATCTTTCCCTTCAAGAAGCCTTTCGCTAAGGCTGTTCTTGTGGAATTGGCAAAGGGATATTTGGAAGCCCATAGAGGGCTATGGTGAAAAAGGAAATGTCTTCCGTTCAAAAGTGGAAAGAAGCTTTCTGAGAAACTGCTTTGTGTTCTCTTAATTAATTTCACAGATTTACATCTTTCCCTTCAAGAAGCCTTTCGCTAAGGCTGTTCTTGTGGAATTGGCAAAGGGATATTTGGAAGCCCATAGAGGGCTATGGTGAAAAAGGAAATATCTTCCGTTCAAAACTGAAAAGAAGCTTTCTGAGAAACTGCTCTGTGTTCTGTTAATTCATCTCACAGAGTTACATCTTTCCCTTCAAGAAGCCTTTCGCTAAGGCTGTTCTTGTGGAATTGGCAAAGGGATATTTGGAAGCCCATAGAGGGCTATGGTGAAAAAGGAAATATCTTCCGTTCAAAACTGGAAAGAAGCTTTCTGAGAAACTGCTCTGTGTTCTGTTAATTCATCTCACAGAGTTACATCTTTCCCTTCAAGTGGCCTTTCACTAAGGCTGTTCTTGTGGAATTGGCAAAGGGATATTTGGAAGCCCATAGAGGGCTATGGTGAAAAAGGAAATATCTTCCGTTCAAAAATGGAAAGAAGCTTTCTGAGAAACTGCTCTGTGTTCTGTTAATTCATCTCACAGAGTTACATCTTTCCCTTGAAGAAGCCTTTCGCTAAGGCTGTTCTTGTGGAATTGGCAAAGGGATATTTGGAAGCCCATAGAGGGCTATGGTGAAAAAGGAAATATCTTCCGTTCAAAACTGGAAACAAGCTTTCTGAGAAACTGCTCTGTGTTCTGTTAATTCATGTCACAGAGTTACATCTTTCCCTTCAAGAAGCCTTTCGCTAAGGCTGTTCTTGTGGAATTGGCAAAGGGATATTTTGAAGCCCGTAGAGGTCAATGGTGAAAAAGGAAATATCTTCCGTTCAAAACTGGAAAGAAGCTTTCTGAGAAACTGCTCTGTGTTCTGTTAATTCATCTCACAGAGTTACATCTTTCCCTTCAAGAAGCCTTTCGCTAAGGCTGTTCTTGTGGAATTGGGAAAGGGATATTTGGAAGCCCATAGAGGGCTATGGTGAAAAAGGAAATATCTTCCGTTGAAAACTGGAAAGAAGCTTTCTGAGAAACTGCTCTGTGTTCTGTTAATTCATCTCACAGAGTTACATCTTTCCCTTCAAGAAGCCTTTCGCTAAGGCTGTTCTTGTGGAATTGGCAAAGGGATATTTGGAAGCCCGTAGAGGGCTATGGTGAAAAAGGAAATATCTTCCGTTCAAAACTGGAAAGAAGCTTTCTGAGAAACTGCTCTGTGTTCTGTTAATTCATCTCACAGAGTTACATCTTTCCCTTCAAGAAGCCTTTCGCTAAGGCTGTTCTTGTGGAATTGGCAAAGGGATATTTGGAAGCCCATAGAGGGCTATGGTGAAAAAGGATATATCTTCCGTTCAAAAGTGGAAAGAAGCTTTCTGAGAAACTGCTTTGTGTTCTGTTAATTAATTTCACAGAGTTACATCTTTCCCTTCAAGAAGCCTTTCGCTAAGGCTGTTCTTGTGGAATTGGCAAAGGGATATTTGGAAGCCCATAGAGGGCTATGGTGAAAAAGGAAATATCTTCCGTTCAAAACTGAAAAGAAGCTTTCTGAGAAACTGCTCTGTGTTCTGTTAATTCATCTCACAGAGTTACATCTTTCCCTTCAAGAAGCCTTTCGCTAAGG
This sequence comes from Chlorocebus sabaeus, assembly GCF_047675955.1. NCBI lineage: Eukaryota > Metazoa > Chordata > Mammalia > Primates > Cercopithecidae > Chlorocebus > Chlorocebus sabaeus. Next base: position 444,435 of record NW_027327524.1, read on the forward strand.
CTGTACTTGTGGAATTGGCAAAGGGATATTTGGCAGCCCACAGAGGGCTATGGTGAAAAAGGAAATATCTTCCGTTCAAAACTGGAAAGAAGCTTTCTGAGAAACTGCTCTGTGTTCTTTTAATTCATCTCACAGAGTTACATCTTTCCCTTCAAGAAGCCTTTCGCTAAGAATGTTCTTGTGGAATTGGCAAAGGGATATTTGGAAGCCCATAGAGGGCTACGGTGAAAAAGGAAATATCTTCCATTCAAAACTGGAAAGAAGCTTTCTGAAAAACTGCTCTGTGTTCTGTTAATTCATCTCACAGAGTTACATCTTTCCCTTAAAGAAGCCTTTCGCTAAGTCTGTTCTGGTGGAATTGTTAAAGGGATATTTGGAAGCCCATAGAGGGCTATGGTGAAAAAGGAAATATCTTCCGTTCAAAACTGGAAAGAAGCTTTCTGAGAAACTGCTCTGTGTTCTGTTAATTCATCTCACAGAGTTACATCTTTCCCTTGAAGAAAACTTTCGCTAAGGCTGTTCTTGTGGAATTGGCAAAGGGATATTTGGAAGCCCGTAGAGGGCTACGGTGAAAAAGGAAATATCATCCGTTCAAAACTGGAAAGAAGCTTTCTGAGAAACTGCTCTGTGTTCTGTTAATTCATCTCACAGAGTTACATCTTTCCCTTCTAGAAGCCTTTCGCTAAGGCTGTTCTTGTGGAATTGGCAAAGGGATATTTGGAAGCCCATAGAAGGCTATGGTGAAAAAGGTAATATCTTCCGTTCAAAACTGGAAAGAAGCTTTCTGAGAAACTGCTCTGTGTTCTGTTAATTCATCTCACAGAGTTACATCTTTCCCTTCAAGAAGCCTTTCGCTAAGGCTGTTCTTGTGGAATTGGCAAAGGGATATTTGGAAGCCCATAGAGGGCTATGGTGAAAAAGGAAATGTCTTCCGTTCAAAAGTGGAAAGAAGCTTTCTGAGAAACTGCTTTGTGTTCTGTTAATTAATTTCACAGAGTTACATCTTTCCCTTCAAGAAGCCTTTCGCTAAGGCTGTTCTTGTGGAATTGGCAAAGGGATATTTGGAAGCCCATAGAGGGCTATGGTGAAAAAGGAAATATCTTCCGTTCAAAACTGAAAAGAAGCTTTCTGAGAAACTGCTCTGTGTTCTGTTAATTCATCTCACAGAGTTACATCTTTCCCTTCAAGAAGCCTTTCGCTAAGGCTGTACTTGTGGAATTGGCAAAGGGTTATTTGGAAGCCCACAGAGGGCTATGGTGAAAAAGGTAATATCTTCCGTTCAAAACTGGAAAGAAGCTTTCTGAGAAACTGCTCTGTGTTCTTTTAATTCATCTCACAGAGTTACATCTTTCCCTTCAAGAAGCCTTTCGCTAAGACTGTTCTTGTGGAATTGGCAAAGGGATATTTGGAAGCCCATAGAGGGCTACGGTGAAAAAGGAAATATCTTCCGTTCAAAACTGGAAAGAAGCTTTCTGAGAAACTGCTCTGTGTTCTGTTAATTCATCTCACAGAGTTACATCTTTCCCTTAAAGAAGCCTTTCGCTAAGTCTGTTCTGGTGGAATTGTCAAAGGGATATTTGGAAGCCCATAGAGGGCTATGGTGAAAAAGGAAATATCTTCCGTTCAAAACTGGAAAGAAGCTTTCTGAGAAACTGCTCTGTGTTCTGTTAATTCATCTCACAGAGTTACATCTTTCCCTTGAAGAAAACTTTCGCTAAGGCTGTTCTTGTGGAATTGGCAAAGGGATATTTGGAAACCCATAGACGGCTATGGTGAAAAAGGAAATATCTTCCGTTCAAAACTGGAAAGAAGCTTTCTGAGAAACTGCTTTGTGTTCTGTTAATTCATCTCACAGAGTTACATCTTTCCCTTCAAGAAGCCTTTCGCTAAGGCTGTTCTTGTGGAATTGGCAAAGGGATATTTGGAAGCCCATAGAGGGCTATGGTGAAAAAGGAAATATCTTCCTTTCAAAACTGGAAAGAAGCTTTCTGAGAAACTGCTCTGTGTTCTGTTAATTCATCTCACAGAGTTACATCTTTCCCTTCAAGTAGCCTTTCACTCAGGCTGTTCTTGTGGAATTGGCAAAGGGATATTTGGAAGCCCATAGAGGGCTATGGTGAAAAAGGAAATATCTTCCGTTCAAAAATGGAAAGAAGCTTTCTGAGAAACTGCTCTGTGTTCTGTTAATTCATCTCACAGAGTTACATCTTTCCCTTGAAGAAGCCTTTCCCTAAGGCTGTTCTTGTGGAATTGGCAAAGGGATATTTGGAAGCCCATAGAGGGCTATGGTGAAAAAGGAAATATCTTCCGTTCAAAACTGGAAAGAAGCTTTCTGAGAAACTGCTCTGTGTTCTGTTAATTCATCTCACAGAGTTACATCTTTCCCTTCAAGAAGCCTTTCGCTAAGGCTGTTCTTGTGGAATTGGCAAAGGGATATTTGGAAGCCCGTAGAGGTCAATGGTGAAAAAGGAAATATCTTCCGTTCAAAACTGGAAAGAAGCTTTCTGAGAAACTGCTCTGTGTTCTGTTAATTCATCTCACAGAGTTACATCTTTCCCTTCAAGAAGCCTTTCGCTAAGGCTGTTCTTGTGGAATTGGCAAAGGGATATTTGGAAGCCCATAGAGGGCTATGGTGAAAAAGGAAATATCTTCCGTTCAAAACTGGAAAGAAGCTTTCTGAGAAACTGCTCTGTGTTCTGTTAATTCATCTCACAGAGTTACATCTTTCCCTTCAAGAAGCCTTTCGCTAAGGCTGTTCTTGTGGAATTGGCAAAGGGATATTTGGAAGCCCGTAGAGGGCTATGGTGAAAAAGGAAATATCTTCCGTTCAAAACTGGAAAGAAGCTTTCTGAGAAACTGCTCTGTGTTCTGTTAATTCATATCACAGAGTTACATCTTTCCCTTCTAGAAGCCTTTCGCTAAGGCTGTTCTTGTGGAATTGGCAAAGGGATATTTGGAAGCCCATAGAGGGCTATGGTGAAAAAGGTAATATCTTCCGTTCAAAACTGGAAAGAAGCTTTCTGAGAAACTGCTCTGTGTTCTGTTAATTCATCTCACAGAGTTACATCTTTCCCTTCAAGAAGCCTTTCGCTAAGGCTGTTCTTGTGGAATTGGCAAAGGGATATTTGGAAGCCCATAGAGGGCTATGGTGAAAAAGGAAATATCTTCCGTTCAAAAGTGGAAAGAAGCTTTCTGAGAAACTGCTTTGTGTTCTGTTAATTAATTTCACAGAGTTACATCTTTCCCTTCAAGAAGCCTTTCGCTAAGGCTGTTCTTGTGGAATTGGCAAAGGGATATTTGGAAGCCCATAGAGGGCTATGGTGAAAAAGGAAATATCTTCCGTTCAAAACTGAAAAGAAGCTTTCTGAGAAACTGCTCTGTGTTCTGTTAATTCATCTCACAGAGTTACATCTTTCCCTTCAAGAAGCCTTTCGCTAAGGCTGTTCTTGTGGAATTGGCAAAGGGATATTTGGAAGCCCATAGAGGGCTATGGTGAAAAAGGAAATATCTTCCGTTCAAAACTGAAAAGAAGCTTTCTGAGAAACTGCTCTGTGTTCTGTTAATTCATCTCACAGAGTTACATCTTTCCCTTGAAGAAGCCTTTCGCTAAGGCTGTACTTGTGGAATTGGCAAAGGGATATTTGGAAGCCCACAGAGGGCTATGGTGAAAAAGGAAATATCTTCCGTTCAAAACTGGAAAGAAGCTTTCTGAGAAACTGATCTGTGTTCTGTTAATTCATCTCACAGAGTTACATCTTTCCCTTCTAGAAGCCTTTCGCTAAGGCTGTTCTTGTGGAATTGGCAAAGGGATATTTGGAAGCCCATAGAGGGCTATGGTGAAAAAGGAAGTATCTTCCGTTCAAAACTGGAAAGAAGCTTTCTGAGAAACTGCTCTGTGTTCTGTTAATTCATCTCACAGAGTTACATCTTTCCCTTCAAGTAGCCTTTCACTAGGCTGTTCTTGTGGAATTGGCAAAGGGATATTTGGAAGCCCATAGAGGGCTATGGTGAAAAAGGAAATATCTTCCGTTCAAAACTGGAAAGAAGCTTTCTGAGAAACTGCTCTGTGTTCTGTTAATTCATCTCACAGAGTTACATCTTTCCCTTCTAGAAGCCTTTCGCTAAGGCTGTTCTTGTGGAATTGGCAAAGGGATATTTGGAAGCCCGTAGAGGGCTATGGTGAAAAAGGAAATATCTTCCGTTCAAAACTGGAAAGAAGCTTTCTGAGAAACTGCTCTGTGTTCTGTTAATTCATCTCACAGAGTTACATCTTTCCCTTCTAGAAGCCTTTCGCTAAGGCTGTTCTTGTGGAATTGGCAAAGGGATATTTGGAAGCCCATAGAGGGCTACGGTGAAAAAGGAAATATCTTCCGTTCAAAACTGGAAAGAAGCTTTCTGAGAAACTGCTCTGTGTTCTGTTAATTCATCTCACAGAGTTACATCTTTCCCTTAAAGAAGCCTTTCGCTAAGTCTGTTCTGGTGGAATTGTCAAAGGGATATTTGGAAGCCCATAGAGGGCTATGGTGAAAAAGGAAATATCTTCCGTTCAAAACTGGAAAGAAGCTTTCTGAGAAACTGCTCTGTGTTCTGTTAATTCATCTCACAGAGTTACATCTTTCCCTTGAAGAAAACTTTCGCTAAGGCTGTTCTTGTGGAATTGGCAAAGGGATATTTGGAAACCCATAGACGGCTATGGTGAAAAAGGAAATATCTTCCGTTCAAAACTGGAAAGAAGCTTTCTGAGAAACTGCTTTGTGTTCTGTTAATTCATCTCACAGAGTTACATCTTTCCCTTCAAGAAGCCTTTCGCTAAGGCTGTTCTTGTGGAATTGGCAAAGGGATATTTGGAAGCCCATAGAGGGCTATGGTGAAAAAGGAAATATCTTCCGTTCAAAACTGGAAAGAAGCTTTCTGAGAAACTGCTCTGTGTTCTGTTAATTCATCTCACAGAGTTACATCTTTCCCTTCAAGTAGCCTTTCCCTAAGGCTGTTCTTGTGGAATTGGCAAAGGGATATTTGGAAGCCCATAGAGGGCTATGGTGAAAAAGGAAATATCTTCCGTTCAAAAATGGAAAGAAGCTTTCTGAGAAACTGCTCTGTGTTCTGTTAATTCATCTCACAGAGTTACATCTTTCCCTTGAAGAAGCCTTTCCCTAAGGCTGTTCTTGTGGAATTGGCAAAGGGATATTTGGAAGCCCATAGAGGGCTATGGTGAAAAAGGAAATATCTTCCGTTCAAAACTGGAAAGAAGCTTTCTGAGAAACTGCTCTGTGTTCTGTTAATTCATCTCACAGAGTTACATCTTTCCCTTCAAGAAGCCTTTCGCTAAGGCTGTTCTTGTGGAATTGGCAAAGGGATATTTGGAAGCCCGTAGAGGTCAATGGTGAAAAAGGAAATATCTTCCGTTCAAAACTGGAAAGAAGCTTTCTGAGAAACTGCTCTGTGTTCTGTTAATTCATCTCACAGAGTTACATCTTTCCCTTCAAGAAGCCTTTCGCTAAGGCTGTTCTTGTGGAATTGGCAAAGGGATATTTGGAAGCCCATAGAGGGCTATGGTGAAAAAGGAAATATCTTCCGTTCAAAACTGGAAAGAAGCTTTCTGAGAAGCTGCTCTGTGTTCTGTTAATTCATCTCACAGAGTTACATCTTTCCCTTCAAGAAGCCTTTCGCTAAGGCTGTTCTTGTGGAATTGGCAAAGGGATATTTGGAAGCCCGTAGAGGGCTATGGTGAAAAAGGAAATATCTTCCGTTCAAAACTGGAAAGAAGCTTTCTGAGAAACTGCTCTGTGTTCTGTTAATTCATCTCACAGAGTTACATCTTTCCCTTCTAGAAGCCTTTCGCTAAGGCTGTTCTTGTGGAATTGGCAAAGGGATATTTGGAAGCACATAGAGGGCTATGGTGAAAAAGGTAATATCTTCCGTTCAAAACTGGAAAGAAGGTTTCTGAGAAACTGCTCTGTGTTCTGTTAATTCATCTCACAGAGTTACATCTTTCCCTTCAAGAAGCCTTTCGCTAAGGCTGTTCTTGTGGAATTGGCAAAGGGATATTTGGAAGCCCATAGAGGGCTATGGTGAAAAAGGAAATATCTTCCGTTCAAAAGTGGAAAGAAGGTTTCTGAGAAACTGCTTTGTGTTCTGTTAATTAATTTCACAGAGTTACATCTTTCCCTTCAAGAAGCCTTTCGCTAAGGCTGTTCTTGTGGAATTGGCAAAGGGATATTTGGAAGCCCATAGAGGGCTATGGTGAAAAAGGAAATATCTTCCGTTCAAAACTGAAAAGAAGCTTTCTGAGAAACTGCTCTGTGTTCTGTTAATTCATCTCACAGAGTTACATCTTTCCCTTCAAGAAGCCTTTCGCTAAGGCTGTTCTTGTGGAATTGGCAAAGGGATATTTGGAAGCCCATAGAGGGCTATGGTGAAAAAGGAAATATCTTCCGTTCAAAACTGAAAAGAAGCTTTCTGAGAAACTGCTCTGTGTTCTGTTAATTCATCTCACAGAGTTACATCTTTCCCTTGAAGAAGCCTTTCGCTAAGGCTGTACTTGTGGAATTGGCAAAGGGATATTTGGAAGCCCACAGAGGGCTATGGTGAAAAAGGAAATATCTTCCGTTCAAAACTGGAAAGAAGCTTTCTGAGAAACTGCTCTGTGTTCTTTTAATTCATCTCACAGAGTTACATCTTTCCCTTCAAGAAGCCTTTCGCTAAGACTGTTCTTGTGGAATTTGCAAAGGGATATTTGGAAGCCCATAGAGGGCTACGGTGAAAAAGGAAATATCTTCCGTTCAAAACTGGAAAGAAGCTTTCTGAGAAACTGCTCTGTGTTCTGTTAATTCATCTCACAGAGTTACATCTTTCCCTTAAAGAAGCCTTTCGCTAAGTCTGTTCTGGTGGAATTGTCAAAGGGATATTTGGAAGCCCATAGAGGGCTATGGTGAAAAAGGAAATATCTTCCGTTCAAAACTGGAAAGAAGCTTTCTGAGAAACTGCTCTGTGTTCTGTAAATTCATCTCACAGAGTTACATCTTTCCCTTGAAGAAAACTTTCGCTAAGGCTGTTCTTGTGGAATTGGCAAAGGGATATTTGGAAGCCCGTAGAGGGCTATGGTGAAAAAGGAAATATCTTCCGTTCAAAACTGGAAAGAAGCTTTCTGAGAAACTGCTCTGTGTTCTGTTAATTCATCTCACAGAGTTACATCTTTCCCTTCTAGAAGCCTTTCGCTAAGGCTGTTCTTGTGGAATTGGCAAAGGGATATTTGGAAGCCCATAGAAGGCTATGGTGAAAAAGGTAATATCTTCCGTTCAAAACTGGAAAGAAGCTTTCTGAGAAACTGCTCTGTGTTCTGTTAATTCATCTCACAGAGTTACATCTTTCCCTTCAAGAAGCCTTTCGCTAAGGCTGTTCTTGTGGAATTGGCAAAGGGATATTTGGAAGCCCATAGAGGGCTATGGTGAAAAAGGAAATGTCTTCCGTTCAAAAGTGGAAAGAAGCTTTCTGAGAAACTGCTTTGTGTTCTGTTAATTAATTTCACAGAGTTACATCTTTCCCTTCAAGAAGCCTTTCGCTAAGGCTGTTCTTGTGGAATTGGCAAAGGGATATTTGGAAGCCCATAGAGGGCTATGGTGAAAAAGGAAATATCTTCCGTTCAAAACTGGAAAGAAGCTTTCTGAGAAACTGCTCTGTGTTCTTTTAATTCATCTCACAGAGTTACATCTTTCCCTTCAAGAAGCCTTTCGCTAAGACTGTTCTTGTGGAATTGGCAAAGGGATATTTGGAAGCCCATAGAGGGCTACGGTGAAAAAGGAAATATCTTCCGTTCAAAACTGGAAAGAAGCTTTCTGAGAAACTGCTCTGTGTTCTGTTAATTCATCTCACAGAGTTACATCTTTCCCTTAAAGAAGACTTTCGCTAAGTCTGTTCTGGTGGAATTGTCAAAGGGATATTTGGAAGCCCATAGAGGGCTATGGTGAAAAAGGAAATATCTTCCGTTCAAAACTGGAAAGAAGCTTTCTGAGAAACTGCTCTGTGTTCTGTTAATTCATCTCACAGAGTTACATCTTTCCCTTGAAGAAAACTTTCGCTAAGGCTGTTCTTGTGGAATTGGCAAAGGGATATTTGGAAACCCATAGACGGCTATGGTGAAAAAGGAAATATCTTCCGTTCAAAACTGGAAAGAAGCTTTCTGAGAAACTGCTTTGTGTTCTGTTAATTCATCTCACAGAGTTACATCTTTCCCTTCAAGAAGCCTTTCGCTAAGGCTGTTCTTGTGGAATTGGCAAAGGGATATTTGGAAGCCCATAGAGGGCTATGGTGAAAAAGGAAATATCTTCCGTTCAAAACTGGAAAGAAGCTTTCTGAGAAACTGCTCTGTGTTCTGTTAATTCATCTCACAGAGTTACATCTTTCCCTTCAAGTAGCCTTTCACTAAGGCTGTTCTTGTGGAATTGGCAAAGGGATATTTGGAAGCCCATAGAGGGCTATGGTGAAAAAGGAAATATCTTCCGTTCAAAAATGGAAAGAAGCTTTCTGAGAAACTGCTCTGTGTTCTGTTAATTCATCTCACAGAGTTACATCTTTCCCTTGAAGAAGCCTTTCCCTAAGGCTGTTCTTGTGGAATTGGCAAAGGGATATTTGGAAGCCCATAGAGGGCTATGGTGAAAAAGGAAATATCTTCCGTTCAAAACTGGAAAGAAGCTTTCTGAGAAACTGCTCTGTGTTCTGTTAATTCATCTCACAGAGTTACATCTTTCCCTTCAAGAAGCCTTTCGCTAAGGCTGTTCTTGTGGAATTGGCAAAGGGATATTTGGAAGCCCGTAGAGGTCAATGGTGAAAAAGGAAATATCTTCCGTTCAAAACTGGAAAGAAGCTTTCTGAGAAACTGCTCTGTGTTCTGTTAATTCATCTCACAGAGTTACATCTTTCCCTTCAAGAAGCCTTTCGCTAAGGCTGTTCTTGTGGAATTGGCAAAGGGATATTTGGAAGCCCATAGAGGGCTATGGTGAAAAAGGAAATATCTTCCGTTCAAAACTGGAAAGAAGCTTTCTGAGAAACTGCTCTGTGTTCTGTTAATTCATCTCACAGAGTTACATCTTTCCCTTCAAGAAGCCTTTCGCTAAGGCTGTTCTTGTGGAATTGGCAAAGGGATATTTGGAAGCCCGTAGAGGGCTATGGTGAAAAAGGAAATATCTTCCGTTCAAAACTGGAAAGAAGCTTTCTGAGAAACTGCTCTGTGTTCTGTTAATTCATCTCACAGAGTTATATCTTTCCCTTCTAGAAGCCTTTCGCTAAGGCTGTTCTTGTGGAATTGGCAAAGGGATATTTGGAAGCCCATAGAGGGCTATGGTGAAAAAGGTAATATCTTCCGTTCAAAACTGGAAAGAAGCTTTCTGAGAAACTGCTCTGTGTTCTGTTAATTCATCTCACAGAGTTACATCTTTCCCTTCAAGAAGCCTTTCGCTAAGGCTGTTCTTGTGGAATTGGCAAAGGGATATTTGGAAGCCCATAGAGGGCTATGGTGAAAAAGGAAATATCTTCCGTTCAAAAGTGGAAAGAAGCTTTCTGAGAAACTGCTTTGTGTTCTGTTAATTAATTTCACAGAGTTACATCTTTCCCTTCAAGAAGCCTTTCGCTAAGGCTGTTCTTGTGGAATTGGCAAAGGGATATTTGGAAGCCCATAGAGGGCTATGGTGAAAAAGGAAATATCTTCCGTTCAAAACTGAAAAGAAGCTTTCTGAGAAACTGCTCTGTGTTCTGTTAATTCATCTCACAGAGTTACATCTTTCCCTTCAAGAAGCCTTTCGCTAAGGCTGTTCTTGTGGAATTGGCAAAGGGATATTTGGAAGCCCATAGAGGGCTATGGTGAAAAAGGAAATATCTTCCGTTCAAAACTGAAAAGAAGCTTTCTGAGAAACTGCTCTGTGTTCTGTTAATTCATCTCACAGAGTTACATCTTTCCCTTGAAGAAGCCTTTCGCTAAGGCTGTACTTGTGGAATTGGCAAAGGGATATTTGGAAGCCCACAGAGGGCTATGGTGAAAAAGGAAATATCTTCCGTTCAAAACTGGAAAGAAGCTTTCTGAGAAACTGCTCTGTGTTCTTTTAATTCATCTCACAGAGTTACATCTTTCCCTTCAAGAAGACTTTCGCTAAGACTGTTCTTGTGGAATTTGCAAAGGGATATTTGGAAGCCCATAGAGGGCTACGGTGAAAAAGGAAATATCTTCCGTTCAAAACTGGAAAGAAGCTTTCTGAGAAACTGCTCTGTGTTCTGTTAATTCATCTCACAGAGTTACATCTTTCCCTTCAAGAAGCCTTTCGCTAAGGCTGTTCTGGTGGAATTGTCAAAGGGATATTTGGAAGCCCATAGAGGGCTATGGTGAAAAAGGAAATATCTTCCGTTCAAAACTGGAAAGAAGCTTTCTGAGAAACTGCTCTGTGTTCTGTAAATTCATCTCACAGAGTTACATCTTTCCCTTGAAGAAAACTTTCGCTAAGGCTGTTCTTGTGGAATTGGCAAAGGGATATTTGGAAGCCCGTAGAGGGCTATGGTGAAAAAGGAAATATCTTCCGTTCAAAACTGGAAAGAAGCTTTCTGAGAAACTGCTCTGTGTTCTGTTAATTCATCTCACAGAGTTACATCTTTCCCTTCTAGAAGCCTTTCGCTAAGGCTGTTCTTGTGGAATTGGCAAAGGGATATTTGGAAGCCCATAGAAGGCTATGGTGAAAAAGGTAATATCTTCCGTTCAAAACTGGAAAGAAGCTTTCTGAGAAACTGCTCTGTGTTCTGTTAATTCATCTCACAGAGTTACATCTTTCCCTTCAAGAAGCCTTTCGCTAAGGCTGTTCTTGTGGAATTGGCAAAGGGATATTTGGAAGCCCATAGAGGGCTATGGTGAAAAAGGAAATATCTTCCGTTCAAAACTGGAAAGAAGCTTTCTGAGAAACTGCTCTGTGTTCTGTTAATTCATCTCACAGAGTTACATCTTTCCCTTCAAGTGGCCTTTCACTAAGGCTGTTCTTGTGGAATTGGCAAAGGGATATTTGGAAGCCCATAGAGGGCTATGGTGAAAAAGGAAATATCTTCCGTTCAAAAATGGAAAGAAGCTTTCTGAGAAACTGCTCTGTGTTCTGTTAATTCATCTCACAGAGTTACATCTTTCCCTTGAAGAAGCCTTTCGCTAAGGCTGTTCTTGTGGAATTGGCAAAGGGATATTTGGAAGCCCATAGAGGGCTATGGTGAAAAAGGAAATATCTTCCGTTCAAAACTGGAAACAAGCTTTCTGAGAAACTGCTCTGTGTTCTGTTAATTCATGTCACAGAGTTACATCTTTCCCTTCAAGAAGCCTTTCGCTAAGGCTGTTCTTGTGGAATTGGCAAAGGGATATTTTGAAGCCCGAAGAGGTCAATGGTGAAAAAGGAAATATCTTCCGTTCAAAACTGGAAAGAAGCTTTCTGAGAAACTGCTCTGTGTTCTGTTAATTCATCTCACAGAGTTACATCTTTCCCTTCAAGAAGCCTTTCGCTAAGGCTGTTCTTGTGGAATTGGGAAAGGGATATTTGGAAGCCCATAGAGGGCTATGGTGAAAAAGGAAATATCTTCCGTTGAAAACTGGAAAGAAGCTTTCTGAGAAACTGCTCTGTGTTCTGTTAATTCATCTCACAGAGTTACATCTTTCCCTTCAAGAAGCCTTTCGCTAAGGCTGTTCTTGTGGAATTGGCAAAGGGATATTTGGAAGCCCGTAGAGGGCTACGGTGAAAAAGGAAATATCTTCCGTTCAAAACTGGAAAGAAGCTTTCTGAGAAACTGCTCTGTGTTCTGTTAATTCATCTCACAGAGTTACATCTTTCCCTTCAAGAAGCCTTTCGCTAAGGCTGTTCTTGTGGAATTGGCAAAGGGATATTTGGAAGCCCATAGAGGGCTATGGTGAAAAAGGATATATCTTCCGTTCAAAAGTGGAAAGAAGCTTTCTGAGAAACTGCTTTGTGTTCTGTTAATTAATTTCACAGAGTTACATCTTTCCCTTCAAGAAGCCTTTCGCTAAGGCTGTTCTTGTGGAATTGGCAAAGGGATATTTCGAAGCCCATAGAGGGCTATGGTGAAAAAGGAAATATCTTCCGTTCAAAACTGAAAAGAAGCTTTCTGAGAAACTGCTCTGTGTTCTGTTAATTCATCTCACAGAGTTACATCTTTCCCTTCAAGAAGCCTTTCGCTAAGGCTGTACTTGTGGAATTGGCAAAGGGATATTTGGAAGCCCACAGAGGGCTATGGTGAAAAAGGAAATATCTTCCGTTCAAAACTGGAAAGAAGCTTTCTGAGAAACTGCTCTGTGTTCTTTTAATTCATCTCACAGAGTTACATCTTTCCCTTCAAGAAGCCTTTCGCTAAGACTGTTCTTGTGGAATTGGCAAAGGGATATTTGGAAGCCCATAGAGGGCTACGGTGAAAAAGGAAATATCTTCCGTTCAAAACTGGAAAGAAGCTTTCTGAAAAACTGCTCTGTGTTCTGTTAATTCATCTCACAGAGTTACATCTTTCCCTTAAAGAAGCCTTTCGCTAAGTCTGTTCTGGTGGAATTGTCAAAGGGATATTTGGAAGCCCATAGAGGGCTATGGTGAAAAAGGAAATATCTTCCGTTCAAAACTGGAAAGAAGCTTTCTGAGAAACTGCTCTGTGTTCTGTTAATTCATCTCACAGAGTTACATCTTTCCCTTGAAGAAAACTTTCGCTAAGGCTGTTCTTGTGGAATTGGCAAAGGGATATTTGGAAGCCCGTAGAGGGCTACGGTGAAAAAGGAAATATCTTCCGTTCAAAACTGGAAAGAAGCTTTCTGAGAAACTGCTCTGTGTTCTGTTAATTCATCTCACAGAGTTACATCTTTCCCTTCTAGAAGCCTTTCGCTAAGGCTGTTCTTGTGGAATTGGCAAAGGGATATTTGGAAGCCCATAGAAGGCTATGGTGAAAAAGGTAATATCTTCCGTTCAAAACTGGAAAGAAGCTTTCTGAGAAACTGCTCTGTGTTCTGTTAATTCATCTCACAGAGTTACATCTTTCCCTTCAAGAAGCCTTTCGCTAAGGCTGTTCTTGTGGAATTGGCAAAGGGATATTTGGAAGCCCATAGAGGGCTATGGTGAAAAAGGAAATGTCTTCCGTTCAAAAGTGGAAAGAAGCTTTCTGAGAAACTGCTTTGTGTTCTGTTAATTAATTTCACAGAGTTACATCTTTCCCTTCAAGAAGCCTTTCGCTAAGGCTGTTCTTGTGGAATTGGCAAAGGGATATTTGGAAGCCCATAGAGGGCTATGGTGAAAAAGGAAATATCTTCCGTTCAAAACTGAAAAGAAGCTTTCTGAGAAACTGCTCTGTGTTCTGTTAATTCATCTCACAGAGTTACATCTTTCCCTTCAAGAAGCCTTTCGCTAAGGCTGTACTTGTGGAATTGGCAAAGGGATATTTGGAAGCCCACAGAGGGCTATGGTGAAAAAGGTAATATCTTCCGTTCAAAACTGGAAAGAAGCTTTCTGAGAAACTGCTCTGTGTTCTTTTAATTCATCTCACAGAGTTACATCTTTCCCTTCAAGAAGCCTTTCGCTAAGACTGTTCTTGTGGAATTGGCAAAGGGATATTTGGAAGCCCATAGAGGGCTACGGTGAAAAAGGAAATATCTTCCGTTCAAAACTGGAAAGAAGCTTTCTGAGAAACTGCTCTGTGTTCTGTTAATTCATCTCACAGAGTTACATCTTTCCCTTCAAGAAGCCTTTCGCTAAGGCTGTTCTTGTGGAATTGGCAAAGGGATATTTGGAAGCCCATAGAGGGCTATGGTGAAAAAGGAAATATCTTCCGTTCAAAACTGGAAAGAAGCTTTCTGAGAAACTGCTCTGTGTTCTGTTAATTCATCTCACAGAGTTACATCTTTCCCTTCAAGTAGCCTTTCACTCAGGCTGTTCTTGTGGAATTGGCAAAGGGATATTTGGAAGCCCATAGAGGGCTATGGTGAAAAAGGAAATATCTTCCGTTCAAAAATGGAAAGAAGCTTTCTGAGAAACTGCTCTGTGTTCTGTTAATTCATCTCACAGAGTTACATCTTTCCCTTGAAGAAGCCTTTCCCTAAGGCTGTTCTTGTGGAATTGGCAAAGGGATATTTGGAAGCCCATAGAGGGCTATGGTGAAAAACGAAATATCTTCCGTTCAAAACTGGAAAGAAGCTTTCTGAGAAACTGCTCTGTGTTCTGTTAATTCATCTCACAGAGTTACATCTTTCCCTTCAAGAAGCCTTTCGCTAAGGCTGTTCTTGTGGAATTGGCAAAGGGATATTTGGAAGCCCGTAGAGGTCAATGGTGAAAAAGGAAATATCTTCCGTTCAAAACTGGAAAGAAGCTTTCTGAGAAACTGCTCTGTGTTCTGTTAATTCATCTCACAGAGTTACATCTTTACCTTCAAGAAGCCTTTCGCTAAGGCTGTTCTTGTGGAATTGGCAAAGGGATATTTGGAAGCCCATAGAGGGCTATGGTGAAAAAGGAAATATCTTCCGTTCAAAACTGGAAAGAAGCTTTCTGAGAAACTGCTCTGTGTTCTGTTAATTCATCTCACAGAGTTACATCTTTCCCTTCAAGAAGCCTTTCGCTAAGGCTGTTCTTGTGGAATTGGCAAAGGGATATTTGGAAGCCCGTAGAGGGCTATGGTGAAAAAGGAAATATCTTCCGTTCAAAACTGGAAAGAAGCTTTCTGAGAAACTGCTCTGTGTTCTGTTAATTCATATCACAGAGTTACATCTTTCCCTTCTAGAAGCCTTTCGCTAAGGCTGTTCTTGTGGAATTGGCAAAGGGATATTTGGAAGCCCATAGAGGGCTATGGTGAAAAAGGTAATATCTTCCGTTCAAAACTGGAAAGAAGCTTTCTGAGAAACTGCTCTGTGTTCTGTTAATTCATCTCACAGAGTTACATCTTTCCCTTCAAGAAGCCTTTCGCTAAGGCTGTTCTTGTGGAATTGGCAAAGGGATATTTGGAAGCCCATAGAGGGCTATGGTGAAAAAGGAAATATCTTCCGTTCAAAAGTGGAAAGAAGCTTTCTGAGAAACTGCTTTGTGTTCTGTTAATTAATTTCACAGAGTTACATCTTTCCCTTCAAGAAGCCTTTCGCTAAGGCTGTTCTTGTGGAATTGGCAAAGGGATATTTGGAAGCCCATAGAGGGCTATGGTGAAAAAGGAAATATCTTCCGTTCAAAACTGAAAAGAAGCTTTCTGAGAAACTGCTCTGTGTTCTGTTAATTCATCTCACAGAGTTACATCTTTCCCTTCAAGAAGCCTTTCGCTAAGGCTGTTCTTGTGGAATTGGCAAAGGGATATTTGGAAGCCCATAGAGGGCTATGGTGAAAAAGGAAATATCTTCCGTTCAAAACTGAAAAGAAGCTTTCTGAGAAACTGCTCTGTGTTCTGTTAATTCATCTCACAGAGTTACATCTTTCCCTTGAAGAAGCCTTTCGCTAAGGCTGTACTTGTGGAATTGGCAAAGGGATATTTGGAAGCCCACAGAGGGCTATGGTGAAAAAGGAAATATCTTCCGTTCAAAACTGGAAAGAAGCTTTCTGAGAAACTGCTCTGTGTTCTTTTAATTCATCTCACAGAGTTACATCTTTCCCTTCAAGAAGCCTTTCGCTAAGACTGTTCTTGTGGAATTTGCAAAGGGATATTTGGAAGCCCATAGAGGGCTACGGTGAAAAAGGAAATATCTTCCGTTCAAAACTGGAAAGAAGCTTTCTGAGAAACTGCTCTGTGTTCTGTTAATTCATCTCACAGAGTTACATCTTTCCCTTAAAGAAGCCTTTCGCTAAGTCTGTTCTGGTGGAATTGTCAAAGGGATATTTGGAAGCCCATAGAGGGCTATGGTGAAAAAGGAAATATCTTCCGTTCAAAACTGGAAAGAAGCTTTGTGAGAAACTGCTCTGTGTTCTGTAAATTCATCTCACAGAGTTACATCTTTCCCTTGAAGAAAACTTTCGCTAAGGCTGTTCTTGTGGAATTGGCAAAGGGATATTTGGAAGCCCGTAGAGGGCTATGGTGAAAAAGGAAATATCTTCCGTTCAAAACTGGAAAGAAGCTTTCTGAGAAACTGCTCTGTGTTCTGTTAATTCATCTCACAGAGTTACATCTTTCCCTTCTAGAAGCCTTTCGCTAAGGCTGTTCTTGTGGAATTGGCAAAGGGATATTTGGAAGCCCATAGAAGGCTATGGTGAAAAAGGTAATATCTTCCGTTCAAAACTGGAAAGAAGCTTTCTGAGAAACTGCTCTGTGTTCTGTTAATTCATCTCACAGAGTTACATCTTTCCCTTCAAGAAGCCTTTCGCTAAGGCTGTTCTTGTGGAATTGGCAAAGGGATATTTGGAAGCCCATAGAGGGCTATGGTGAAAAAGGAAATGTCTTCCGTTCAAAAGTGGAAAGAAGCTTTCTGAGAAACTGCTTTGTGTTCTCTTAATTAATTTCACAGATTTACATCTTTCCCTTCAAGAAGCCTTTCGCTAAGGCTGTTCTTGTGGAATTGGCAAAGGGATATTTGGAAGCCCATAGAGGGCTATGGTGAAAAAGGAAATATCTTCCGTTCAAAACTGAAAAGAAGCTTTCTGAGAAACTGCTCTGTGTTCTGTTAATTCATCTCACAGAGTTACATCTTTCCCTTCAAGAAGCCTTTCGCTAAGGCTGTTCTTGTGGAATTGGCAAAGGGATATTTGGAAGCCCATAGAGGGCTATGGTGAAAAAGGAAATATCTTCCGTTCAAAACTGGAAAGAAGCTTTCTGAGAAACTGCTCTGTGTTCTGTTAATTCATCTCACAGAGTTACATCTTTCCCTTCAAGTGGCCTTTCACTAAGGCTGTTCTTGTGGAATTGGCAAAGGGATATTTGGAAGCCCATAGAGGGCTACGGTGAAAAAGGAAATATCTTCCGTTCAAAAATGGAAAGAAGCTTTCTGAGAAACTGCTCTGTGTTCTGTTAATTCATCTCACAGAGTTACATCTTTCCCTTGAAGAAGCCTTTCTCTAAGGCTGTTCTTGTGGAATTGGCAAAGGGATATTTGGAAGCCCATAGAGGGCTATGGTGAAAAAGGAAATATCTTCCGTTCAAAACTGGAAACAAGCTTTCTGAGAAACTGCTCTGTGTTCTGTTAATTCATGTCACAGAGTTACATCTTTCCCTTCAAGAAGCCTTTCGCTAAGGCTGTTCTTGTGGAATTGGCAAAGGGATATTTTGAAGCCCGTAGAGGTCAATGGTGAAAAAGGAAATATCTTCCTTTCAAAACTGGAAAGAAGCTTTCTGAGAAACTGCTCTGTGTTCTGTTAATTCATCTCACAGAGTTACATCTTTCCCTTCTAGAAGCCTTTCGCTAAGGCTGTTCTTGTGGAATTGGCAAAGGGATATTTGGAAGCCCATCGAGGGCTATGGTGAAAAAGGTAATATCTTCCGTTCAAAACTGGAAAGAAGCTTTCTGAGAAACTGCTCTGTGTTCTGTTAATTCATCTCACAGAGTTACATCTTTCCCTTCAAGAAGCCTTTCGCTAAGGCTGTTCTTGTGGAATTGGCAAAGGGATATTTGGAAGCCCATAGAGGGCTATGGTGAAAAAGGAAATATCTTCCGTTCAAAAGTGGAAAGAAGCTTTCTGAGAAACTGCTTTGTGTTCTGTTAATTAATTTCACAGAGTTACATCTTTCCCTTCAAGTAGCCTTTCGCTAAGGCTGTTCTTGTGGAATTGGCAAAGGGATATTTGGAAGCCCACAGAGGGCTATGGTGAAAAAGGAAATATCTTCCGTTCAAAACTGGAAAGAAGCTTTCTGAGAAACTGCTCTGTGTTCTTTTAATTCATCTCACAGAGTTACATCTTTCCCTTCAAGAAGCCTTTCGCTAAGACTGTTCTTGTGGAATTGGCAAAGGGATATTTGGAAGCCCATAGAGAGCTACGGTGAAAAAGGAAATATCTTCCGTTCAAAACTGCAAAGAAGCTTTCTGAGAAACTGCTCTGTGTTCTGTTAATTCATCTCACAGAGTTACATCTTTCCCTTAAAGAAGCCTTTCGCTAAGTCTGTTCTGGTGGAATTGTCAAAGGGATATTTGGAAGCCCATAGAGGGCTACGGTGAAAAAGGAAATATCTTCCGTTCAAAACTCGAAAGAAGCTTTCTGAGAAACTGCTCTGTGTTCTGTTAATTCATCTCACAGAGTTACATCTTTCCCTTGAAGAAAACTTTCGCTAAGGCTGTTCTTGTGGAATTGGCAAAGGGATATTTGGAAGCCCATAGACGGCTATGGTGAAAAAGGAAATATCTTCCCTTCAAAACAGGAAAGACGCTTTTTGAGAAACTGCTTTGTGTTCTGTTAATTCATCTCACAGAGTTACATCTTTCCCTTCAAGAATCCTTTCGCTAAGGCTGTTCTTGTGGAATTGGCAAAGGGATATTTGGAAGCCCATAGACGACTATGGTGAAAAAGGAAATATCTTCCGTTCAAAACTGGAAAGAAGCTTTCTGAGAAACTGCTCTGTGTTCTGTTAATTCGTCTCACAGAGTTACATCTTTCCCTTCAAGAAGCCTTTCGCTAAGGCTGTTCTTGTGGAATTGGCAAAGGGATATTTGGAAGCCCATAGAGGGCTATGGTGAAAAAGGAAATATCTTCCGTTCAAAACTGGAAAGAAGCTTTCTGAGAAACTGCTCTGTGTTCTGTTAGTTCATCTCACAGAGTTACATCTTTCCCTTCAAGAAGCCTTTCGCTAAGGCTGTTCTTGTGGAATTGGCAAAGGGATATTTGGAAGCCCATAGAGGGCTATGGTGAAAAAGGAAATATCTTCCGTTCAAAACTGGAAAGAAGCTTTCTGAGAAACTGTTCTGTGTACTGTTAATTCATCTCACAGAGTTACATCTTTCCCTTCAAGAAGCCTTTCGCTAAGGCTGTTCTTGTGGAATTGGCAAAGGGATATTTGGAAGCCCATAGAGGGCTATGGTGAAAAAGGAAATATCTTCCGTTCAAAACTGGAAAGAAGCTTTCTGAGAAACTGCTCTGTGTTCTGTTAATTCATCTCACAGAGTTACATCTTTCCCTTCAAGAAGCCTTTCGCTAAGGCTGTTCTTGTGGAATTGGCAAAGGGATATTTGGAAGCCCATAGAGGGCTATGGTGAAAAAGGAAATATCTTCCGTTCAAAACTGGAAAGAGGCTTTCTGAGAAACTGCTCTGTGTTCTGTTAATTCATCTCACAGAGTTACATCTTTCCCTTCAAGTAGCCTTTCACTAAGGCTGTTCTTGTGGAATTGGCAAAGGGATATTTGGACGCCCATAGAGGGCTATGGTGAAAAAGGAAATATCTTCCGTTCAAAAATGGAAAGAAGCTTTCTGAGAAACTGCTCTGTGTTCTGTTAATTCATCTCACAGAGTTACATCTTTCCCTTCAAGAAGCCTTTCGCTAAGGCTGTTCTTGTGGAATTGGCAAAGGGATATTTGGAAGCCCTTAGAGGGCTATGGTGAAAAAGGAAATATCTTCCGTTCAAAACTGGAAAGAAGCTTTCTGAGAAACTGCTCTGTGTTCTGTTAATTCATGTCACAGAGTTACATCTTTCCCTTCAAGAAGCCTTTCGCTAAGGCTGTTCTTGTGGAATTGGCAAAGGGATATTTGGAAGCCCGTAGAGGTCAATGGTGAAAAAGGAAATATCTTCCGTTCAAAACTGGAAAGAAGCTTTCTGAGAAACTGCTCTGTGTTCTGTTAATTCATCTCACAGAGTTACATCTCTCCCATCAAGAAGCCTTTCGCTAAGGCTGTTCTTGTGGAATTGGCAAAGGGATATTTGGAAGCCCATAGAGGGCTATGGTGAAAAAGGAAATATCTTCCGTTCAAAACTGGAAAGAAGCTTTCTGAGAAACTGCTCTGCGTTCTGTTAATTCATCTCACAGAGTTACATCTTTCCCTTCAAGAAGCCTTTCGCTAAGGCTGTTCTTGTGGAATTGGCAAAGGGATATTTGGAAGCCCGTAGAGGGCTATGGTGAAAAAGGAAATATCTTCCGTTCAAAACTGCAAAGAAGCTTTCTGAGAAACTGCTCTGTGTTCTGTTAATTCATCTCACAGTGTTACATCTTTCCCTTCAAGAAGCCTTTCGCTAAGGCTGTTCTTGTGGAATTGGCAAAGGGATATTTGGAAGCCCATAGAAGGCTATGGTGAAAAAGGTAATATCTTCCGTTCAAAACTGGAAAGAAGCTTTCTGAGAAACTGCTCTGTGTTCTGTTAATTCATCTCACAGAGTTACATCTTTCCCTTCAAGAAGCCTTTCGCTAAGGCTGTTCTTGTGTAATTGGCAAAGGGATATTTGGAAGCCCATAGAGGGCTATGGTGAAAAAGGAAATATCTTCCGTTCAAAAGTGGAAAGAAGTTTTCTGAGAAACTGCTTTGTGTTCTGTTAATTAATTTCACAGAGTTACATCTTTCCCTTCAAGAAGCCTTTCGCTAAGGCTGTTCTTGTGGAATTGGCAAAGGGATATTTGGAAGCCCATAGAGGGCTATGGTGAAAAAGGAAATATCTTCCGTTCAAAACTGAAAAGAAGCTTTCTGAGAAACTGCTCTGTGTTCTGTTAATTCATCTCACAGAGTTACATCTTTCCCTTCAAGAAGCCTTTCGCTAAGGCTGTTCTTGTTGAATTGGCAAAGGGATATTTGGAAGCCCACAGAGGGCAATGGTGAAAAAGGAAATATCTTCCGTTCAAAACTGGAAAGAAGCTTTCTGAGAAACTGCTCTGTGTTCTTTTAATTCATCTCACAGAGTTACATCTTTCCCTTCAAGAAGCCTTTCGCTAAGACTGTTCTTGTGGAATTGGCAAAGGGATATTTGGAAGCCCATAGAGGGCTACGGTGAAAAAGGAAATATCTTCCGTTCAAAACTGGAAAGAAGCTTTCTGAGAAACTGCTCTGTGTTCTGTTAATTCATCTCACAGAGTTACATCTTTCCCTTCAAGAAGCCTTTCGCTAAGGCTGTTCTTGTGGAATTGGCAAAGGGATATTTGTAAGCCCATAGACGACTATGGTGAAAAAGGAAATATCTTCCCTTCAAAACTGGAAAGAAGCTTTCTGAGAAACTGCTCTGTGTTCTGTTAATTCATCTCACAGAGTTACATCTTTCCCTTCAAGAAGCCTTTCGCTAAGGCTGTTCTTGTGGAATTGGCAAAGGGATATTTGGAAGCCCATAGAGGGCTATGGTGAAAAAGGAAATATCTTCCGTTCAAAACTGGAAAGAAGCTTTCTGAGAAACTGCTCTGTGTTCTGTTAGTTCATCTCACAGAGTTACATCTTTCCCTTCAAGAAGCCTTTCGCTAAGGCTGATCTTGTGGAATTGGCAAAGGGATATTTGGAAGCCCATAGAGGGCTATGGTGAAAAAGGAAATATCTTCCGTTCAAAACTGGAAGGAAGCTTTCTGAGAAACTGTTCTGTGTTCTGTTAATTCATCTCACAGAGTTACATCTTTCCCTTCAAGAAGCCTTTCGCTAAGGCTGTTCTTGTGGAATTGGCAAAGTGATATTTGGAAGCCCATAGAGGGCTATGGTGAAAAAGGAAATATCTTCCGTTCAAAACTGGAAAGAAGCTTTCTGAGAAACTGCTCTGTGTTCTGTTAATTCATCTCACAGAGTTACATCTTTCCCTTCAAGAAGCCTTTCGCTAAGGCTGTTCTTGTGGAATTGGCAAAGGGATATTTGGAAGCCCATAGAGGGCTATGGTGAAAAAGGAAATATCTTCCGTTCAAAACTGGAAAGAAGCTTTCTGAGAAACTGCTCTGTGTTCTGTTAATTCATCTCACAGAGTTACATCTTTCCCTTCAAGTGGCCTTTCACTAAGGCTGTTCTTGTGGAATTGGCAAAGGGATATTTGGAAGCCCATAGAGGGCTATGGTGAAAAAGGAAATATCTTCCGTTCAAAAATGGAAAGAAGCTTTCTGAGAAACTGCTCTGTGTTCTGTTAATTCATCACACAGAGTTACATCTTTCCCTTGAAGAAGCCTTTCGCTAAGGCTGTTCTTGTGGAATTGGCAAAGGGATATTTGGAAGCCCATAGAGGGCTATGGTGAAAAAGGAAATATCTTCCGTTCAAAACTGGAAACAAGCTTTCTGAGAAACTGCTCTGTGTTCTGTTAATTCATGTCACAGAGTTACATCTTTCCCTTCAAGAAGCCTTTCGCTAAGGCTGTTCTTGTGGAATTGGCAAAGGGATATTTGGAAGCCCGTAGAGGTCAATGGTGAAAAAGGAAATATCTTCCGTTCAAAACTGGAAAGAAGCTTTCTGAGAAACTGCTCTGTGTTCTGTTAATTCATCTCACAGAGTTACATCTTTCCCTTCAAGAAGCCTTTCGCTAAGGCTGTTCTTGTGGAATTGGCAAAGGGATATTTGGAAGCCCATAGAGGGCTATGGTGAAAAAGGAAATATCTTCCGTTGAAAACTGGAAAGAAGCTTTCTGAGAAACTGCTCTGTGTTCTGTTAGTTCATCTCACAGAGTTACATCTTTCCCTTCAAGAAGCCTTTCGCTAAGGCTGTTCTTGTGGAATTGGCAAAGGGATATTTGGAAGCCCATAGAGGGCTATGGTGAAAAAGGAAATATCTTCCGTTCAAAACTGGAAAGAAGCTTTCTGAGAAACTGTTCTGTGTTCTGTTAATTCATCTCACAGAGTTACATCTTTCCCTTCAAGAAGCCTTTCGCTAAGGCTGTTCTTGTGGAATTGGCAAAGTGATATTTGGAAGCCCATAGAGGGCTATGGTGAAAAAGGAAATATCTTCCGTTCAAAACTGGAAAGAAGCTTTCTGAGAAACTGCTCTGTGTTCTGTTAATTCATCTCACAGAGTTACATCTTTCCCTTCAAGAAGCCTTTCGCTAAGGCTGTTCTTGTGGAATTGGCAAAGGGATATTTGGAAGCCCATAGAGGGCTATGGTGAAAAAGGAAATATCTTCCGTTCAAAACTGGAAAGAAGCTTTCTGAGAAACTGCTCTGTGTTCTGTTAATTCATCTCACAGAGTTACATCTTTCCCTTCAAGTGGCCTTTCACTAAGGCTGTTCTTGTGGAATTGGCAAAGGGATATTTGGAAGCCCATAGAGGGCTATGGTGAAAAAGGAAATATCTTCCGTTCAAAAATGGAAAGAAGCTTTCTGAGAAACTGCTCTGTGTTCTGTTAATTCATCTCACAGAGTTACATCTTTCCCTTGAAGAAGCCTTTCGCTAAGGCTGTTCTTGTGGAATTGGCAAAGGGATATTTGGAAGCCCATAGAGGGCTATGGTGAAAAAGGAAATATCTTCCGTTCAAAACTGGAAACAAGCTTTCTGAGAAACTGCTCTGTGTTCTGTTAATTCATGTCACAGAGTTACATCTTTCCCTTCAAGAAGCCTTTCGCTAAGGCTGTTCTTGTGGAATTGGCAAAGGGATATTTTGAAGCCCGTAGAGGTCAATGGTGAAAAAGGAAATATCTTCCGTTCAAAACTGGAAAGAAGCTTTCTGAGAAACTGCTCTGTGTTCTGTTAATTCATCTCACAGAGTTACATCTTTCCCTTCAAGAAGCCTTTCGCTAAGGCTGTTCTTGTGGAATTGGGAAAGGGATATTTGGAAGCCCATAGAGGGCTATGGTGAAAAAGGAAATATCTTCCGTTGAAAACTGGAAAGAAGCTTTCTGAGAAACTGCTCTGTGTTCTGTTAATTCATCTCACAGAGTTACATCTTTCCCTTCAAGAAGCCTTTCGCTAAGGCTGTTCTTGTGGAATTGGCAAAGGGATATTTGGAAGCCCGTAGAGGGCTATGGTGAAAAAGGAAATATCTTCCGTTCAAAACTGGAAAGAAGCTTTCTGAGAAACTGCTCTGTGTTCTGTTAATTCATCTCACAGAGTTACATCTTTCCCTTCAAGAAGCCTTTCGCTAAGGCTGTTCTTGTGGAATTGGCAAAGGGATATTTGGAAGCCCATAGAGGGCTATGGTGAAAAAGGATATATCTTCCGTTCAAAAGTGGAAAGAAGCTTTCTGAGAAACTGCTTTGTGTTCTGTTAATTCATCTCACAGAGTTACATCTTTCCCTTCAAGAAGCCTTTCGCTAAGGCTGTTCTTGTGGAATTGGCAAAGGGATATTTGGAAGCCCATAGAGGGCTATGGTGAAAAAGGAAATATCTTCCGTTCAAAACTGGAAAGAAGCTTTCTGAGAAACTGCTCTGTGTTCTGTTAATTCATCTCACAGAGTTACATCTTTCCCTTCAAGAAGCCTTTCGCTAAGGCTGTTCTTGTGGAATTGGCAAAGGGATATTTGGAAGCCCGTAGAGGGCTATGGTGAAAAAGGAAATATCTTCCGTTCAAAACTGGAAAGAAGCTTTCTGAGAAACTGCTCTGTGTTCTGTTAATTCATCTCACAGAGTTACATCTTTCCCTTCTAGAAGCCTTTCGCTAAGGCTGTTCTTGTGGAATTGTCAAAGGGATATTTGGAAGCCCATAGAGGGCTGTGGTGAAAAAGGAAATATCTTCCGTTCAAAACTGGAAAGAAGCTTTCTGAGAAACTGCTCTGTGTTCTGTAAATTCATCTCACAGAGTTACATCTTTCCCTTGAAGAAAACTTTCGCTAAGGCTGTTCTTGTGGAATTGGCAAAGGGATATTTGGAAGCCCGTAGAGGGCTATGGTGAAAAAGGAAATATCTTCCGTTCAAAACTGGAAAGAAGCTTTCTGAGAAACTGCTCTGTGTTCTGTTAATTCATCTCACAGAGTTACATCTTTCCCTTCTAGAAGCCTTTCGCTAAGGCTGTTCTTGTGGAATTGGCAAAGGGATATTTGGAAGCCCATAGAAGGCTATGGTGAAAAAGGTAATATCTTCCGTTCAAAACTGGAAAGAAGCTTTCTGAGAAACTGCTCTGTGTTCTGTTAATTCATCTCACAGAGTTACATCTTTCCCTTCAAGAAGCCTTTCGCTAAGGCTGTTCTTGTGGAATTGGCAAAGGGATATTTGGAAGCCCATAGAGGGCTATGGTGAAAAAGGAAATGTCTTCCGTTCAAAAGTGGAAAGAAGCTTTCTGAGAAACTGCTTTGTGTTCTCTTAATTAATTTCACAGATTTACATCTTTCCCTTCAAGAAGCCTTTCGCTAAGGCTGTTCTTGTGGAATTGGCAAAGGGATATTTGGAAGCCCATAGAGGGCTATGGTGAAAAAGGAAATATCTTCCGTTCAAAACTGAAAAGAAGCTTTCTGAGAAACTGCTCTGTGTTCTGTTAATTCATCTCACAGAGTTACATCTTTCCCTTCAAGAAGCCTTTCGCTAAGGCTGTACTTGTGGAATTGGCAAAGGGATATTTGGAAGCCCACAGAGGGCTATGGTGAAAAAGGAAATATCTTCCGTTCAAAACTGGAAAGAAGCTTTCTGAGAAACTGCTCTGTGTTCTGTTAATTCATCTCACAGAGTTACATCTTTCCCTTCAAGTAGCCTTTCACTAAGGCTGTTCTTGTCGAATTGGCAAAGGGATATTTGGAAGCCCATAGAGGGCTATGGTGAAAAAGGAAATATCTTCCGTTCAAAAATGGAAAGAAGCTTTCTGAGAAACTGCTCTGTGTTCTGTTAATTCATCTCACAGAGTTACATCTTTCCCTTGAAGAAGCCTTTCGCTAAGGCTGTTCTTGTGGAATTGGCAAAGGGATATTTGGAAGCCCATAGAGGGCTATGGTGAAAAAGGAAATATCTTCCGTTCAAAACTGGAAAGAAGCTTTCTGAGAAACTGCTCTGTGTTCTGTTAATTCATGTCACAGAGTTACATCTTTCCCTTCAAGAAGCCTTTCGCTAAGGCTGTTCTTGTGGAATTGGCAAAGGGATATTTGGAAGCCCGTAGAGGTCAATGGTGAAAAAGGAAATATCTTCCGTTCAAAACTGGAAAGAAGCTTTCTGAGAAACTGCTCTGTGTTCTGTTAATTCATCTCACAGAGTTACATCTCTCCCATCAAGAAGCCTTTCGCTAAGGCTGTTCTTGTGGAATTGGCAAAGGGATATTTGGAAGCCCATAGAGGGCTATGGTGAAAAAGGAAATATCTTCCGTTCAAAACTGGAAAGAAGCTTTCTGAGAAACTGCTCTGCGTTCTGTTAATTCATCTCACAGAGTTACATCTTTCCCTTCAAGAAGCCTTTCGCTAAGGCTGTTCTTGTGGAATAGGCAAAGGGATATTTGGAAGCCCGTAGAGGGCTATGGTGAAAAAGGAAATATCTTCCGTTCAAAACTGGAAAGAAGCATTCTGAGAAACTGCTCTGTGTTCTGTTAATTCATCTCACAGTGTTACATCTTTCCCTTCAAGAAGCCTTTCGCTAAGGCTGTTCTTGTGGAATTGGCAAAGGGATATTTGGAAGCCCATAGAAGGCTATGGTGAAAAAGGTAATATCTTCCGTTCAAAACTGGAAAGAAGCTTTCTGAGAAACTGCTCTGTGTTCTGTTAATTCATCTCACAGAGTTACATCTTTCCCTTCAAGAAGCCTTTCGCTAAGGCTGTTCTTGTGGAATTGGCAAAGGGATATTTGGAAGCCCATAGAGGGCTATGGTGAAAAAGGAAATATCTTCCGTTCAAAAGTGGAAAGAAGTTTTCTGAGAAACTGCTTTGTGTTCTGTTAATTAATTTCACAGAGTTACATCTTTCCCTTCAAGAAGCCTTTCGCTAAGGCTGTTCTTGTGGAATTGGCAAAGGGATATTTGGAAGCCCCTAGAGGGCTATGGTGAAAAAGGAAATATCTTCCGTTCAAAACTGAAAAGAAGCTTTCTGAGAAACTGCTCTGTGTTCTGTTAATTCATCTCACAGAGTTACATCTTTCCCTTCAAGAAGCCTTTCGCTAAGGCTGTTCTTGTTGAATTGGCAAAGGGATATTTGGAAGCCCACAGAGGGCAATGGTGAAAAAGGAAATATCTTCCGTTCAAAACTGGAAAGAAGCTTTCTGAGAAACTGCTCTGTGTTCTTTTAATTCATCTCACAGAGTTACATCTTTCCCTTCAAGAAGCCTTTCGCTAAGACTGTTCTTGTGGAATTGGCAAAGGGATATTTGGAAGCCCATAGAGGGCTA